>NW_004524943.1:399797-400839 GCF_000260255.1 Octodon degus | reverse complement strand
AATAAATAAATTAATTAATAAAAAAAGAATGAGAGTGGAAGAATGCAAAAGAGCAACCTTCAACCTGGAGAGTGAGAGGTTCCAGTCAAAGCCCTGGAGTACAGTGAAAAGACACCTGGGAGATCACACAGGAGGCCAGGGGTGCTGAATATACTTTGAAAGGCTATCGAGTCTGCACTGGAAGCCAACAGAAAGAGTTCCAAAGCTGAGGACAAAGACTGGAGCTCCTCTGAAGCAGCAAAAGTGAAAATTCTGCCTTCTTTCCCTTTGCATTTCGCACAGAGTACCATCTTGTTGATTTCTGCTGCCCAGGTAAGTCTTTCCTCTTCGGGAAGCCAGTCATTCTGATGCAATCAAAACTGTGCTAAGTGCTGCTAGGCAGTTCTTATTCAAGTTGACACTGCTATTGTCTATCACATCTACTAACATACCACTTAGTTACTTACGTAAGCATGTTGTTTTCTAAGGCAAAGGCAGGATATAGGGAAACTCAAAAATATCAAAATGTACTTTTATAATTCAGATGAGATAGAAGTTGAGAGTATGCTGAGAATTAGATAAAATTAAGCTAAAATATTATATGCTGAAAGGCTTAAAATATCTTGACTATACAGAGATAAAAAATAAATGTAGTGTTTCTATTAAAATTAGAAATATGATAAAATGCCTTTTTTCTCTTTCTTTCTTTCTTTCTTTCTTTCTTTCTTTCTTTCTTTCTTTCTTTCTTTCTTTCTTTCTAACCAGGAATTGAACTTAGGACCTTGTACTTGTCAGGAGGGTTCTTATGCCCCTGAGCTATCTCCCTGGCCACTCAGGACTATTCTCATCATCATTATTATTACCCAGAATTTTTCTTTCTAGAGAACCTGTTCATTCTAAGAGAGAATGAAGCAGAACTGTTTACAATTCAGCAAAATTCAGTTGTTTTTGTTAGTAGTATCATTTTTCTTAATTAGAATCAAAGAAGATATGTTATAAATAATATGACACAAATTTTAAACATACAAAAACACAGGTATTTTTAATACATGAGAAAAACTCT
>NW_004524943.1:365223-398996 GCF_000260255.1 Octodon degus | reverse complement strand
TATATATTTGATTCAGAGCATATATCAAGGTACAGAGTTGAAGAATTTCAAAATATATTGGAAAGTAATTAATATAGAAGACTTTATAAACTTCAGAAACATTATCTAAAGACAAACATTAAATTCTCTAGCAATATAGAAATATATTGTCAGATTTGAATCAAAAATTTAAAGTGTCTTAGGTGTGAAAACACCAAATCATGATAAAATGGAAAATTAAAATGATACATTTAAAACAGAAAAAAATGATTAATTGACATCTGATATGAAGAGTAACTGGAAAGATGGCCTTATGTATGATCAACAAATTATCAAATGATTGTCTATGTTTCAAAAGACTAAAAAATACTTCATGCAGACATACAGATACAAAAGTATTTTTAAAATATCCTTCAAAATGGTAGAAAATACAAATCAAAACAGTACATGCAATTTCCTTCATAAAATTACAAAATGTTAAATTTTTAAGAAAGTGCTGTTAGACATGATGCAGAAGAGAGTGATTCTAATGTAGTTACAAAATTATCTTTTCACAGGTATGTTATTCCTAATCTTTTTTTTTTTCAGTTCCAGAGATCAAACTCAAGACCTTATGCTTGCCAGGCAGGCACTTACACCACTGAGCTATATCCTTAGCCCCTTGTTATCCCTAATCTGAAAACACAAAATCTGAGATATTGCAAAACTTGTAACATTTTTTAATATAAATAGGTCACTACAAGTGGACAATTTCACCCCTAATATCATGTGATGAATGGGTCAAAATGTAGGCATGATAAATATATTGTGCTTTTAGTTGATGTATATTAGGCTAATGAAATATAAGCAAATATATTTAGACCTAGTATTCCCAATATGTCTCAATATCTATACACAAATATTTTAAAATAAGATACATTCAAGATTAATGCCCTCTATTACAGAATATCAAATTATTTAGGAATGGGTGTTGCAGAGATAATTAAATTCACTGAAGCTTTGCTGTAGCAGGGTGGGTCTGTAGTGCACAGCAAGCACCAGAGGAGCCCAACATAAAGACTATTACCAGCAAAACTACCATATGATGGTGAAGCACAGCTTGGACTTAGGCACTTAGAATGCAATAAATAGCAAAGATTTTTGGCAAACCAACAGCAGATACTAATGGGCAAGCAAGGCATGCCCTTGTGGTTTCAGAGAGAGGGCAGTCCCTATGAATACTTTGGCTTTAAACTAGTAGCTTTGAGAGCTTTTAGACAATAAGTTTCTCTTTTTATATTTGTGGCACTGTTCACACTTCTCTAGGAGAGATATACAGAGCATGTCGCTTCACTTTCACATGTTTTGAAAATATCCTTCTAGTTAATTTCCAAATTTATTCCACTTTTTGGAAAACGTGCAGTCAGCATTTGCACTCATTTTAAATATCCTGCAATTAGTTTTGCAACATAACATGTTCTGTTTCAGGAGAGTTCTAGTAGTACTTGGGAAAACTGCATTTTGTTGTTGCGTGCAATCGTCCTTGTGCGTGTCAGTTTCACACTGTTTGTAGCACTGTTCGAGGCCACTACCTCCTTGTTAATCTCCTTTCTAGTTGTTCTATATGCAAATGAAAATTAATTATGGTGTCTTCAACTATTGCTGACCTCTTTCAAATCTGTCAGCTTTTGTTCCATGTATTTTGCAACGTTGTAGGTCACATGTGTTTGCAATTGCCACATATTCTTGAATTATTTACTCTGCTGTCATCATATCATGCCCCTATTTGCTTCTCAAAACAATTTTGAGAATCTGACTTAAAGTCTATTTTGTGAGATAGCACTGTAACCACACTTTTTCTCAATTTGTTATTGCTTTGGAGGACCTACTTTTTTTCATTTTTCCATCAGCTTTACAGTGATTTAAAATAAATTTGATCTTTTAAGGATAAAATGTAGGACATGTATCCAATAGCTAAAGTAAAAAAACAATACTCAGGAATATTTTATGCTTGATGATATAAATGTCTGCACTAGTTGAATATTTTAATCAGTGGTAATTGGATTTATAATAGGACTATTAAAGATATTTCAATTAAATAAATGTCTTCTAAGGCACAGAAGATAAAATTGAAGTAATATAACGCAAATACCAAGTGTTTGGAAACAAGAAAAAAACACGATGTGGGACATGAACAGCAAAGAAAATGACAGATGTTGAGGGCAAGTGTTCAGATGAAAGCAGGCACACTGTGCAGCTGACTAACGCCCGGGGAGCCTTTGTAGAGATTTTCAAAAGTAAGTTTTGGAACGTGAATAGCCCACCACCTGGCCACTGACAACGAAGACTGGCTAGCTACAGAGATAAAAGAGAAAGCATGTGAAGTGTTTTAGACCTAGACTCTAATTACTAAACTAAAACAAAATGTCCTATCACTGTGTAATTTTTTCTACTTCATTTTTGAATGGCTCAATGTATCGTCCTAGGTACACTAAAACCCCTGAAAATTTTGGTTTTCTACTCAAGAAAGATTGAGTGATTATGAAGTTTAGGTATTTTTTCACATATTATAATAGCAAAACTCTTCCAAATTATTATAAAATCCTTAATAAGCAAGGAAGGTCTGATGTACATGCATTCTGACTGTTGCCAGGTAAACACGATTTTTTTCTCTTTTTGTGATGTTACACTGCCTCATCACATATTCAGTCTAATTACTATCATGTATCAAGCTGCTACGACGAATGTCTCATATTATAATATAAGGACATGTTGTCTTTAATTTTATCTTTGCTGTATAAAAATCAGTGACATTTCCTGTGTTAGAAATTGAAAGCTAGTGGATAAACAGTAGAAATCTGATAAATCATCCTGTCGGATACTAAATTCTCCTGGAAGTTTTCTCTGATACAGGTTCTGGCATAGACTATTTCTGCTCCATGATGACGCTTGTGTGCCACGCCACCCTGCCCGTGTGCCACGCCACCCCGCCCGTGTGCCACGCCACCCCGCCCGTGTGCCACGCCACCCCGCCCGTGTGCCACGCCACCCCGCCCGTGTGCCACGCCACCCCGCCCCTGTGCCACACCACCCCGCCCGTGTGCCACGCCACCCTGCCTGAGGCCAGACTACAATGAAATGGGACCTCCACAAGCTGTGACCTGAATTGTCTATCCCCTGCCTTCTTTAACTTTTGATGTCAAGTATTTTGCCTCGGCAATGAGAAAAGCCACTGAAAGGCTCAGATTATGAGACGATTGTACACAGGAATCTGAAAGGACATGTTTCACTTTCTAATCTCGGGATCAATCCGATGCCATGAGTAGGATGTCATACCCTCAGAGCTGTAAAGGCTGGATAAAGGATCAGGGACTTATGACAAAGGGGTCTCATAAATGAATGTTTGAATAAATGGAATCATTCTTGTATTATTAGGGTGATAGCCACAGGATTTTATCCACTTCTTGAAGTCCGTATGGCCATTTCCCACAAAGAATGACATTTACTGTGTAAGAAATAAAGACAACAGAAAACAGCAGCAAGATGTTAGCATGTACAGCAAGAAACGCAAACAACAGCAAGTGCTCAACCCAAATATATAATATGACTTTATTGAAAGGGATTGGAAAACTATTGGCATATAACTTTGGGAAGCAGTGTTTTGACTTCTAATCTAACACTAACTGCAACAGAATTGCATTTACACACTGTATTCTAATTAGTATATATATATTTCTGACTGCAATTAAAAAACCCCTTTCTATGTACACTCAAAAAAATAAATTATAAAACAAGAAAAAGCAGGAAGGCTGTAGTAAAACCTCTGACTGTCTCTGTCTCTGTCTCTCTGTCTCTGACTCTCTGTCTCTCTCTGTCTATCTCTCTCTTTCTCTCTCTCCCTTTCTCTGTCCTCTCGCTCTCTTTCTCCCTCCCTTCCTCCCGCTTTCCCTCCCTTCTGCCTCCCCTCCCTTCCTCCTTCTCTGTCTGATTTGTACACATGAATGACTAAACATTGCGTATTTCCCAGATCTGTTCATGGGAAGAAATTAGTGTCAGTGACTTATTGGATTCTCTTTCTAGTTCTGTAGAAGGAAAAGTATAAAATTAAGTTAGGGTGTCTTATAATGCCTGAAATCAAGTGCTAAAGTATGATGGAGGAGCCTGCCAAAGGTCACAGGAGACTTCTGGACAGCCAGACTGGGAACAGTGATCCAGGTGAGTAGTGACTATACTGTATAAACTCAAGTAATAAAGTAATATCCCTAGATGTATGCTGACATAAATGAATAGATGAGTGAGAAGAGCTACATTTAAGAAAGAGTCCAAATATTGCATAAAGATAATTTTCTCCACTCTTATAAAATAATTCTAGAACCTCAGAGAATGTTTACAAAATCACCTGTTCAGCACCCTTGAAGGCCATAAAAAACTTGAAAATCTGGTAGCCTGTCACAAATAGCAATGTGACATGGTTAAATGCAATGTGAATTAGATTAATGTTAAAAGAAATAAAAAAACTGAAGATATTTAAGCAAATCTTTTGTTTAATTAATAGCATCTTAATAGTAAAAGCATTTCAAAAACTGACTTATTTGATACTATTATTTGTGCTTAGTAGTATCATTCCAACATTAATTATCTAGTTCTTTGAAATAATGGTAATATAGGATTTTAAAATTATGAGAGGCTGTGTGAAGTCTCTGTACTACCTGCCCAACTTTTATGGAAATTCAACAATTGTTCAAAATTGCAAGTATATATTATATTTTTTTAAAAACTAGAAGGAAAACAATGCCACGGCTATAGCTGCTAACCATGAGGGTACCATTTGAGAAACACTTTTTCTAGTAATGAAATAATCCCTGTGTGTATAAAAGTAACATTCAAAATCAGAAGAATATCAGTGTGTCTGGAACAGAGTAACATGGTCGAGAGCCACATTCAATCATATCCAGAAATGACAGCAAGGAACACAGTAACATAAAGATGGGTGGGCAGGGCTTCTGAGCACTCATCCTTTCCCTCAGATGGATGAAAGACACCCAGCTAGGAACAGTACGGGGGAAATCTCCAAAGTATGACAATATGACTACAAGCTCCACAGAACTGGTCAATTTGAAAGGGCAAAGGAGACAGTCACACTTTCATCTTGCCACTCCCTCCTTGGTGCAGTGCTACACAAAGATTTTCCAAAGCCTCAGACTAGCCAGACAAGGAAAGAAAGAAGGAAGCAGATACTTAGCTTCCCCCAGAACCTTGAGACACTTTCCAAAAGGACCACTCTGTTGAGTTCATGGGCTATACTTTCTTGGACCAGGCAGGAACAAGTACAGAGGTAGAGGCTAGTGAGACCAGCAAACTATTTTTACTATAAAGTGCACCTGCCAGGACTGACGCTCTATTAGCCCTTCCTGATAATGCAGAGCATAGCTGCAAAACTCACTGGTCACTCCCAGAAAAGATGAGTGATGCTATTGGTTTGAATCCTTCTCGGACAGCTTCCAAATCAAACTTCTCTCTATAACTTGGGGCCATACATCAAAGGAAAAGAACCCCACTGTAAATTCTGGCATGCAGCAGTCCATACCTAAGGTTTAAACAGTTTCCTCTCCTGTTTCAAAGGCCACCCCAGACTCCACACTGGGAAGGATATTACCAAGCTGCAAAGAATATTGGAAAGAAAGTACTAGTGTGCCAAACTTGGGAGTTTAAACAAAGCTCTCTATAGCCTTAAATACTAAGTACAGCCTCTGGCCAGAGAGGGATTCACCCAACTGCAAATTATAGCAAAAAGCAGAGACTTGGTCGGTCACACCCAGATTGAGACAGCTCTACAAAAGACTCAAGGGCCATCTCCATACTTTACCCAGGGAAGGATATAAGCAAAGTTGCAAATTATAACAAAAAGCAGGCACTAGTTCTGTCACTTTGAGCCTATAAGCTGTGTCTCCCACATATTCGAGAACCACCTGCAGTCTTTCCCCAGGGATTAATGAGCATACCACAGAAGCAAGCAATATCCCATCTGGCCCTGCCATCTGAGAGGTAATTTCAGATCTCACCCAGGATCTGAGCCTAATTGTGAGACTCAACTCGTGCTCTTGCCAGACAGTAGAACCACGCCAGCCGCCACACCCAGATTCAAAGCAATGACAGCAGCCTAGACATCTAGAACACTGAAAAGCAATTACTATCTGTACAGGGGCTTTTCCAGTGGGCTAATTTTCAATCAAAAGTTAGTATGACATTGATTTAAGTTCAAACTATATGCTGTCTATAACATTCACTCACCAGCAAGGGCATGTGTAGACTGAAAGAGAATGAGTAGAAAAAGATAATCAAAATAAATGTAAGCAGAAAGAACAAAAGTATCTATAGTTCTTCATTATTATTTTTAAAGTTTTTTTTTTCAAAACTTACTTGGTACAGGGTCTGGTTATGCAGTTCAGACTCATAGTGATCCTCCTGTCTCAGCCTCCCCAGGGCTGGGATTACATACTTGGGCCACCAAGTCCAGACATGGCCGAACAGCATGCAGTACTGGGAATTAACTCTGGGTCCTTGCATTGGCAGACAGGTGCTTAAATCTCTGAGCTATCTCCCCAGCCCCAAGTATCTATAGTTCTAACAGATGAAACAGATTTCAGATAAACCACAAAAGAAACTAAAAGCCATTATTAATTAATTAATAGGATCATTAAAATCCAAAAATATATAATTTGTAAATAGATATATGTGCAACATCAAATGCCCTAAATACAACCAGTCAACACTGTTAGAACTAATGGGAGAGATAGACAGCAAAATAATGGGAAACTTCAACATCCCATAGTCTATAAGCATCAAGTTCCCTCAGTCTAAAACATACTATGAAATTATAATAATGGAGTCTGCTTTGTAGTGAGTTTAAAACAGGAAGTAGACATATGTAATAGTATAGAGTACCCAGAAATAACACAACACTTTATGACTTACTGAATTTTAACAAAAGAGCCAAGAGTAAATAATGAGGAAAGACTAATGCCTTTGATGAGTACTGTTGAGGAAATTATATATCCACATGAAAAAGAATAAAAGTGTTTTTCATCAATTAAAATATTAATACAAAATAGTTTAAAAAACTGAAATTCAAAATCTAGCACTATAAAATTGCTAGAAGAAAACATAGGGAAAATGCTTTAGATTATTGCCTTGAGCAAAAGTATTTTGGGAAAGACTTTAAGAGCACAAACAACAAAGAAAATTTTAACAAATGATATTACAACAAAATGAAAAGTTTTATTCATAACCAAGGGAACAATTCCATAAAACTAAGGGATGACCTATAAGAATGGGAGAAAATGTTTGCAAACTATACAACAGATAAGAGGGGTTAGTCTCCAAAATTTATGAGGAACTCAGACAATAATAATTGCAGTAACAACAGTAATACACAATGAGAAAACAAGGACCAAAGCTCTGAGTAGATGTTTATCACAAAGAAGATGTAAAAATGAACAATGAATGTATGAAAAAATACACCTTTAACTATCAGGGAAGTGGAAATCAGAATCATAACAAGATAGCACTTAAGGCAGATGATATTGGCTATTGTAGCAACACAACAGTAAAATATCAGCAAGGATGTAGAGAAAGAGCAACTCTTACACGTTGTCAATGGGAATGTAAATTAATGCAACCATTATTGAAAACAGTAGGGAATTAAAAAAAAAAAAAAGCTAAAAGGAGATCAGGGCCAGTCAGATAGCTCAGTAGAATAAAGCGCCTGCTGAGGCAGAAATGAAGTGCCTAGGGTTCGATCCCTGGGTGTGCTGAGATGGCGATTGAATCGGCATTGTGGCACGTGCCTGTAACCCCAGGGCTTGGAGTCTGAAAACAGAAGAAACACTATGTGCTATGTAGTGAGACCCAGTAGATCCTGTCCTAAAATACAAAAAAAAAAAAAAAAAAAAAAAAAAAAAGGAAAAAAAAAAGAAAAAAAGAAAAAGAAAAAAGAGAAGAGAGAGAACTATCACATGATCCAGAAGAAAATATCTCCTGTTATATATCCAAAGAAAGTGAAATCTACATGTTAAAGTAAAATGAACACACATTATGGTAGCACTGTTATAATATGCTGGATTTGGAATCAATATAGATATTCATCAACGGATGAATGTATAGAGAAAACATCCACATACACATAGTAGAATATTATTTGGCTCTAATGAGGATGAAAACTATCATTTACACCAACATGAGTGAAACTGTAATACATTGTGTTAAAAGTTATCAATTTGTTTGAGCTAAGAGAGCCCTGAAGAGGTGATCGGATTTGGGAGACGCTGAGCTCATCCTGGGTTAACCCGCGGAAGAGTCCATTATGCAGCACAGCAGGAGGAGGCGCAGCCTTTGCACCATGATGTTCCTATAAGGGGCCAGCCAACCACAGAGTGAAACTTCTGACACCTTGGTCCAAAATACGTCCTTTCTCCTTGAAGTCGTATGTCAGATAATATGGTCACAGTAATTAAATGCTGCTTAATTCAAGTGATACAATTTAGGAGGAAAAAAACAAACACTGCATATAAAAAGTTGCTCTTGCCAGGGATATATAGCTTAATGGCATAAGTGCCTGCCTGGCCCCACAAGGTCCTGAGTACGATCCCTGGTCCAGCAAAAAGAAAAAAATAAAATAAAATAGTTTAAAAGGAAATAAACTGTTGCTCTCATAGAGGTGCAGAGTACCATAGTAGTTTCCAAAGGCTGAAAAAAAAAAAAAATAGCAGAAAAGAGGGTGGTGAAAGGCTTTTAGATAAGCAATATTGTACAATTAAGAAATAGGCCAGAGAGATAGCTCTGCGGTCTACATACCTGCCTGGCAAGTGCAAAGACCCAAGTTTGATTCCCCTTGGCCACAGAAGCCAGGCCTGGTGGCACATACCAGTAATCCCAGCACAGGGGATGCTGCAAGAGAAATACTTGAGTCTGAGGTGCGTGGTGAGACTCTGTACCAAATACATAAATTTTTTTTTAAATTAACAAAATGGAGTAAGCCATGGGGTCCTATGATACTGTAGGGTGAATATAATTATCTCAAACTAGCTTAAGAGGTTTTTTTTAAAAAAAAAAAAATATGCTTATTGTGGCCAGAGAGATAGTTCAGTAGAATAAGGGCTTGACTGGCAAGTGCAAGGGCCTGAGTTTAATCCCTGGTTCTGAAAAAAAAAATATAATAATAATAATAAATAAAATAAAATAAAAATGTGCTTATCCTAAGAGATGATACTATCACAAGGTGATGAAGTGTTCTCTTTAGCCACATACACTGTATGCAATGAGGTGAGAGATATGAGGATTACCCTGAATGGATCATTAATCACTTTATCAGTGAATTAAACCATCACAACCTACTACACAAGGATGTATAGATAATAAAACAATAAAATTAAGGAAAATTGCCAAAACTATTTGGAATCGTGGGAAGTAGGCCATCTTAGGCTTTGCGGGTCGTGCTTGTTTCTTTGGACTCCATTCTAAGAGAGGTATAGGAAACCTTTGGGGATATTCAAGCAGAGAGGTTTCAGGGCTAGAATCAAATTGTCGAAGATTTACAAATAATCAAAACTACCTCAACGTCTATATGTAGCAAATGTGCATTTCTTTGTATCTATTTACATATTGTTTTCATCCTAAGTATTCAGTTACTTAGCTATGATTGATTTATAAAAGGAGATACCACCTAGTATAAGGACAGAACCATTCTCAACAAGGCTGAGTAGTGGACACCTTTACTAAACTTCAGGTCAGTGACCGTGGGCTTCAAGTCAGTGACTATGGTATATTGATTGAGAAGCAGAAAAGAAAGGGAAAAATGCTTTACCAGCAAATTGGCATACAAATGAAAATACTACAGTGCTTTCATGACTCTAGAGTGACCCTTCTCGTTGTAGATGCCTTATTGCAGATGCACTTTTAATTCCAGATGCTGCCTAAAATGATTACCATGGACATGTTAACACAAAATTGTTTTAAAATTATTTTGAAAGGCAAAAATTAAATTTGCAGGCCACTTAAAATCAGCATTGCAAACAAAAGGATGCACAGCATTGCCATGAAGGTCCCCCTCCCCATAAACACAGAGACATTCATATAGACTTCTCCCCAGAAAATTGAAGAAATAATGGAATAACAAAAGCCTATTTCATGGAACACATTATTTTGGCACCAACGCTTCAGTAATTCCTGATGTTCCTCCTGACAATAACTCAGATTATTGCAATAAAGACTGTATGTTTGATTATTTGGATACCTGTCATGCATAACTAGAGGGCGGCTGTAAAAAACAGGATTAATCAAAGTAGGATTATAATTTTCTGCAACACCTGTTTCGACCAGCTGCCTCTGATTGTAGATTCAATTCCTCCATTCCTTCCAAATTACACAATAAAGCAATTTAGAAATCAGTGGAGAGTCCAATGTCACCGTGCCAGAATGGAAGTCAAACATTAGAGCAGAGGAACCTTTGAGGTACCTGATTTAATTTGTTTAGATTATTCCAGAAACAGTACAGCAAGTAGATAATAAAATATGTTGAGAAATCACTGAAGTCTTTGTTCTGAAATTTTTATAGATTTTGCTTCTTTTCTTGCATAAACTTCATCATGAATGCTCAAAGAGAAAGAGAAATTCACTTTTGAAGCTCTTTTGTTTCAGAAAATGAAGCTATATTCTAGCATTAGAATAATGTTTCTAAGTTTACTTAAATATTATAAAGATTTCCTCCTAAGACATTTCATAAATTTAGCAGTTCATTTTATTTTCAGTGGAGTAAGCAAGTTGTAAACAACATTATGCAAAATTCATCTTAAATTCATGATAACGAACATAGTAGAGGAAGTCGTCATTTGGGTGTGGAAAGCTTTCCAAACAGCCATGTGTTTGGGCTTGGTTGCCAGCAAAACAGCTTTTGAAGGTGATTGGATCACAAAATCCGTAACTTTATTAGTGTGTTAAAGCCTGATGCATTCTTGATTTGATGACATTATTAAGAGGTGCTTTAAACTTTGAGAGTAGGGCCTAATTGGAAGGAGTAGGTGATGTGTGCACATGACCTTGGAGACTACTTCCTCACAGCTCCTTTCTCTGGTTCCCTTTTGTTTTCTCTCCTGACTGCCCTGAGGCAAGGAGTTTTCCTCCATCTTGAGGCTGCCATTTGAAACTATCTCATGCCTATTTATTTCTCAATGAAATTATGAAAAACAATGCAGAGGCTAACTGTGCTGAAACTTTGAAACCATGAACTGAAATACATCCTTATTCCTTTAACATTTTTAAAAGATATTTTGTCATAAAAATGGAAAATTAGAACACACATACATCATTATTTTAATAAAAAAAAAAGTACAAGCAACCTAGAGTTAGAAGCCATAGAATTTTAATCAAGGTCTTGGAGTGTATTCTCATGGTGACAAAAAAATGGACTTTTATTTGGCCGATTAAAGCCTGTATATGTAATAAATTGCAGTTCATATGAAACATTTTCAGAATGGTAATTAATGCTTAAATAATTTTGGATCTATATTATTTATTATCATTTTATGAGCCAAATTTAGGTTAAGATATAGGTTTAGCATTCATGATTTGAAAATAAAATTATAATCCATGATAAATATTAGGCAGGGCAGGGGAGATAGCTCAACATCATGAGCACCTTCCTGGCAAGTGCAAGGTCCTGAGTTTGACCCCCAGTATTGCAAATAAATAAATAAATAAAAAATACTAGGTAACATTTCAGTTCACTTGTTTTAGAGTTAGAAATTGCAACTACTAAAATGTCCAGCTATGACTGCATAAATTTCATAATGACTTATAAAAACGCTGTCAAATACCCTGTCAAATATTAAAAGGCCTAGCCAAATAGCTCAGCAGATTAAAGCGCCCGCAAGCAGGCCCCGGGGTTGAGGTTTCAATCCCGGGGCCTGCCCTGCCTGCTGTGCCCCCAGAGTGCACTGAGATGGCAATTGAGACTGGGCCTAGGGTCCTGCGCCTGTAATCCCAGATCTTGGAAGGCTATAAACAGGTGGATCACTACGAGTCCAACCTAGTAGTGAGACCCTGAACACCCTGTAGACCCTTCCCTAAAATACAAAAAAAAACAAAAAAAAAAAAGAAAAAAAAGAAAAAAAAAGATTGTCGTAATCTAAGTTTTGCCTGTAATATTCACAAACCAAGTATATGTTATGTTGAGGACAAAGGATGTAGAATGGACAAGTGGAACTTAGTTTTTAAAAATATAGAAGCAATCACTAAATTTAAGGTGATTTTAGATAATTATGGCTCCTTGTGATGCAATATGATTTATGGGAGTAAACTGTGGGACATGATTTTAATCCTGATGAAGCTGATGGTGTGATAAGGAAACAATGGCTTAACATATATATCAAACATGCAAATTCTTATTGAACTAGAAATTTCAGGAGAGAGCAATTCAGGAAGTAAACAAGCACGTTTCTCTTGGGTTAAGCACCCATGCTTCATTGCTGATAAAACACATGGTTTTGATGTAGTGCCCCAAGGGAGCTCAGCTTGGCTCCACACAGGTAGGCAAATTCAGGATTCCTTGGCACAAAGGACTTAAAACATAGAAAGTCACATTGAAGGTTTCTGTCACAAGTCTGAAACTACTATCCATGTTAAATGTATTTCTGTATACTTATGTGTGTAATAAGCGAGAGATATGCATACCTGTGTAGCGCAAGTTATATTCATGATTTAATTTTAAGAATTTTACTTTAATCCATTTGAAATGCTTTTAACTACCAAAAAAAAAAAAAAAAATCAAAAGACAAGTCTTAATTTATCATGTTTACTGGTTTCTCAGAGAATTAGTGCTTAAGTTAATTTCAAAGTAACTAAGTATAAAAAAAATACATAAACTTATTTTTTTCTTCTGAATTGAACAATTATATTTTTGCCTGTTCTTCAAAGTGTAGACTAATAAAATCAAGGTTATTTTAATTTTGATAAGACTGTTGTCTAGTTGTTAAAGACAATGATTTCTAAAGAAACATATAGTCTTATATATAGTCTGTCACTGATTTGAAAAAAAAAAAATACTTCCATTTGTTAGGTGCCTTGCCTGGAGAAAAACAACCCCTCTTTTTAGATTATTAGATACAAAGAATAAAAATGAAGAACTGTCCTCAGTATAAGGCTATCTAAAAATTCATTTTTTTTTCTGTAGCTATGGATAAATTAACTTGTATATTAAAATATGGGTTATTGTTGAAAATACTTTTAAGAATAAAATTCAGTGTTTGGTTTTTCAGCACAGTAAAGAGACAGGAAAGATAAACAATGCCTTTATTGCGGGCCCAGGGGAGACCACAGGAAAGGAGAGGTGTGGAGCTTCTGAGGGTGTCACAGGGGAAAAAAGGCTACCTAGGGCTACCAGGATGAGGTAGGTTTAGGGGACAGTCTGCAGGGCATGGCAGACAGTGGCTGGGCAGGAGGCGGGAACAAGGAAGCCGGATATTGTGAAAAGGAAGTGGGGAGTTGTAATTTGACCAGGGAGGAGGAGGGTGGAGCATGGCACAAGGCCTTGGTGGCCTGGGCCTTATTAGCTTGCCACTGTGATGACTTAGCAGAGTTTTTATTAAGACAGAGAAAACCCTTCATTTAGAACACTGAATTTCTTGCCGTTTATTGTTATAAAATTAAGTTAGTGACATTCTAAATAATTTTTTTTTTCAATGACTTGGTACAGTCTTTTTTATTTTTTTTTGTGGCCTGCTCAGCCTGCCCTGGGGGTGGGGCTCATGTGGCCTGCAGTGCCAGGGTTGGAACCATGGTCCCTGCTTTGCGTAAGCTTGTCTAAGCAGGCACTTTAGACTGCTGAGTTATCCTTGCTGGCCCCCAGACAGTATTGTTGTACTGACTTTTGAGTTTATTTGTTAGGTTACCAGTTGACTTCACTACACTAGGACGTAAACTTCATTTGTGCATGGATTTCACTCCACTTCTTATTTAGAAGGACTCAACGAAATAATTTTAAAAGGCAGGATGAGAAGCAGATTATAACCGCAACTATCTTCAGCTGGAGAAGGCTAATACAATTCCTTCAGAGCTGTTTCGGCAACACACATTTAGCCTTGGTTAGGTATTTGTCCTACAAAAATTTCTGGAGTATAATGGGGAAAAAAACACCTGTACTTGAAGGTTTAAGGGCCCTGTTCTTGACTTCTTTTATCTTGCAGCTTACTAAGCCATGCAGATATTTTTTTAGAGGGCCTTTTGTGCAAATAGCACTTAGTCACTCTGCAATTTGATTATATTTCACTTTATTTTTAAGTCTTTATATTTTCAGTTTATTTTTTTCACCTGTGTGAGGTGGAAAAGATGAGACCCAAATCACTTTTAGATTCCCCACATTGTCAAAGTTCAAAGCATTAAATTTTGTTGAGAAGCATCTCTCAAGATATGAACACTGTAATCAGGGATTTATAAAAGGAAATGTGTTAAATGAGTCTCAGAATAATAGAAAAGGGAAGTGAGATGAAAACTGCGATGGCTTCACAGGTGGGGGAGCAGATGTAACAAATATTATTTTTAAAATTTCATTGTGTGTTTCATTTTTATGCACCCATGCTGCCAAGTATTGAGAAGTAGAGCAGATTGACACTTATACACAGAACTTTACTGAGATACACTCTTATCTGTCAGATAATACCTACCTTTTGCAAAAGGAGGTGCTGCAAATAGTTTTGCTGTCAAATGTCTTACCAAAATATATCCTCACTTCCTCAAATCACATTTTTTTCTCTGATCAGTGGAAATCAAGAATTTTAAGCCAAAATTTCCTTATTCTTAGAGTATGTGTGATTGTTAAGACTATTTTTTGTAAATGTTATTTTTCAAATCCATGCAAATTTATGTGATATGCAGTTCATTTTGTGTAAATGTATCCTTGGTACGGAGAAGATCAATAAATCTCATTCTTTGGATATTTTAAATTCTGGTCCTACTCTTTCTTTCCAGTGCTTCCTAGTTCTGTTGTTTGCTTTTATTCTCTGATTTTGCTTTTTAAATTTTTGTTATGGCACAATACACATAACCTAAAATTAACCATTACACACATCTTAAATATGCACATAAACACATTAAATGCATTTACATAGCTATGCAACCACCACCATAATCCATCTCCAGATCATTTTAATTCCCCAAATTGAAGCTTTGTAATGATTAACAAATAATTGTCCTCCCATTTCCACAGTCCCTAGCAATCATTTTACTTTGTGTAGAATGATTGGATCACTTCTAGGTATTTTATATAAGTGGAAACATTTCCATTTTGGGGTCTGGTTTGTTTTGCTTATAATAAACGTAAAGCTGATTGGAAATGCACTGTACATTCAAATCTCTTTCATTTTGAAGGTCTAATAATATTCTGATTGCATATTTGTGTTTAGAAAGAAAGAGAGGAGAGAACTGTGCTTCCACCATTTGGCCAGTGTAAATAATGTTGCTGTGAACCGTGGTGCATGAATATCTGACTGCTTGCTTTCTGATCTTTTGTGTATATGCCGAGAAGTAGAATCAATGTTCATTCTGTAATTCTTCCTTGAAATTTTGAGGAACCAATGTCATGTTTTCCTCAGCTATTATACATGTCATATTTCTTTTTTTTTTGTTTTTGTTTAAAATTTATTTATTTATTAACATTTATTTTGGGGTATGTGTGTGTGTGTGTGTGTGTGTGTGTGTGTGTGTGTGTGTGAGTGTGGCCAGCTCAGCCCACCAGGGGGCGCAGCTGGCTGGCATGTGGTGCTGGGGGAATCGAACCGCAGTCCCTGTGCTTTATCAAGCTTGTTCCAAGTAGGTGCCTTAGACCACTGAGCCATCTCTCCAGCCCCCTACATGTCATATTATTTCTGGGCAGTGGCTTCCAACAGCTGACCCTGATAAAACACTGACCATGGGTCACAGTCTTCTAGATATAGTAAGAGGAGAGAGAAAGTCAAAATACAAATCTTGGGCAATAAACCAAGCGTAATCCGAGCATCCTTCCAAGGACTAACACTGGGGTTGTTGGCTTGATTTCATCTTGATTGTGTCAACTTGATTGTCCTGGGGGTGACACAGGAGATCGGAGGAACACACTTGTGGGTCATTTTCCGTGGGTTGGGACCTAGGTATTATACCTGTACTTTCAGCCCTTCCTCTTTCTTGATTTGCTTCCTGGCTGACATCAATTAAGCATGCTTGATCCACCAAGCCCTAGCACTATGATGTCTCTGTCTTACAATCAGCTGTCCATAGCCTGAATCCCCTTAAAATGTGAGTGAAATTAAATTTCTCCTCCTTTAAATTGTGCACATTAGATATTGGGTCCAGTAATAAGGAAGGTGAATAATTTATTCACCAAAATTAACCACTTAAATAAGATCTTAACCTCTTTGTCAAGAAGTTTGTAGCAATTTGTCTTTTATTAGTATAAATTTTTAAAGTGTAAATAAACATCATATCTTTATCACACTTTAAACAGAACATAATATACAAGACAACACAGTATACTCACAATATGGCTCAATTTTAGATTATTGCACATGAGGCTCTGTAATGAATGCGTGTATACTTATATTGATGTCGATTTCTTATTTCCATATTCAGTTCTTTTTTTTTTTTACTGTTATTCTGATTTGAAGAATTCCTTGGTGGTGACATGTAGAAGCACCTTATTAACCTTTAGATCTCATTAATGAAAGGACATAATTAAGTGCTGTTCTTATAATTAATTAAATATGTGTTCTTCTAGTGATTTCACCAATAAAACTTTTAACAGGTGAAATGTTATGTCTCTAATATAAAAACATATTGTTGTCTTTGTCTCGTTCCTTCAAAGATAAAAGTTCATGTGGTTATATAATAAAAAGAAAGGCAGAATTATAAATATTTACAGACTCCACTGATTTTTCAGGCTACAGAGTCAGTGTTAATATTTGTCTTTAAAATTTTTTATTCATAGTTTTAATTGAATTAAATTTATTCAATTAATTTTAATTGAATAAATTTAAATAAGTATCATCTGTTTTCCTAGTAGCAAGAACTCAATTTGGGAAGAGTGAATGAATACATTTAATTTGTTATAACTTTTATTTGCTTTGAAGTAAAGTGCTGCATAAGTAGATTTTTCTGATCTACTATATTTCTGAATAAATTTTCTTTGAAATGACAGCATGGAGCTCTCAATATGAATCTCTAGGCAATATATCAATATTAAAAGAGCTATATGTGAAGAGTATAGTTGATATAGAATCTAATATTTCCACATATTTGTATGACTGGAAAAATTAGTGTATATACTGAAACTCAGCTTTTCAACTGTAAATTAGTGTGATAATTTCTAAATTCTCTTTCATATCTACAAAGTATAGTTCTTAACAGGTTTGCTAATAATTTCAGTAGCTTTGAGAAATTGACATATGACATCTCTCTAAACTTGTATTGGTGAAATGTTCCTAATAAAACAGTATTGACTACTTCATTGAACATGAAAATGGATAATGTATGGACAAATTTAAAACATTTTGTGTAAATAAAATCATTTATAAGTAGTCATGATTATAACGGTAGTACAGCAATTCCACTAACTATGACTGCCACCTAAATTACTTTCCAATGTATATATGATAATTCAACTAGAAAATGTCTGTTTCTTAAGATATATCAAATATAGATCAATTTGACGAGTTACATAAGGCATAGTACAATGTGAACATTGTATGTCTTTGGAAACATGATCTCAGTGGTCCTCTCACATGCTGATTTCCTTTGATGTTGAATTTGATAAAATGAAAAGATTTGGCAAGATCTTAATTATTATTCCCAGTGCTCATATTTTTAAAATCAATTTATTTCAGCAGCCTCATTGAATAAATTCACAATAAAATGGCAACAACAGCCATGCTTTATGAAACTGAAAGTTTAGGGGAATATCCTTATTTTCTTATGCTGACTAAAGAACAGCTTATACTAGTCTGTTGAATACACATTTTTTTAGTTCACCCCTCTGTTTGTGGACAAGAATGAAATTGAACAAATGCAATCCAAAAAAGATTTTATTTTGACGGAACACATGATCATTTAAATTATCTTAGAACTTTAGGGCTGGCCAAATAGCTTAGTGGATTAAAGCACCTGCAAGCAGGCACAGGGGAACAGGGTTCAATCTCTGGGCCTGCCATGTGGGCCCCATCCCTGGGGCACACTGAGATGGCAATTAAGACTGGGTGTTGTGGTGTGTGCCTGTAATCCCAGTTCTTGGGAGGCTATGAACAGGGGGATCACTACATGTCCGATCCAGTAGTGAGACCCTGAACACCCTATAGACCCTTCCCTAAAATACAAAAACAAACAAAAACAAACCTTTAGTATGCCTTTGGGTTTTAATTACGTTATTATCACAAACCTATCACTAAATGAGAGCTTTGTTACTTTAATTTTTATTTTATTCAAAAAAGATAAAACAGAACTTTGTAACAAAATAATAGGAAAATAGCTATCATTAACACATTGCATGTTGTCATCTTCAACGTAGTTAGTCAGAGTACAAATTGGGCCATAAAAATTTCCAGTCAGCGTTAGCAGGAACATTCCTTTTCAATGAACTAAGAGACACTGATAGTATAGCTACCTTTTGTTTTTTTCCCTACTCCTTTTCTTCCTTTCTCCTTCACCTTTCCTGGATGCTTTTTTTCCTTTTAAACATTTCCATCCTATTTCAAAATATCTAACATATATTCTGTATCTTTCTTACTCTTTTATAACAGGGAGACACTACGATGTTTACACATGTCAGTCTGATTTACTTCATTTATGAGTATGGTCTCAAGTTGCATCCATTTACCTACAAACATTTCAAGCTTATCCTTATGTATGGCTTAATAATTCCATTGTATAAAAATATCAAAACCATTTTTATTGATTTCTCCATTGATAAGCATTTGTGCCATTTTCAAGATACAAATATTTCAACTTGTGCTGCTATAAACAAGGGTGCACATATATTGCTGTTGTATGATATTTTTGTTATTTGGGGAAGATACCCTTACAGAGAATAGCGGTCGAATGGGACTTCTAGTCCTAACTTTTGGAAGGAAATCCACACTAATTTCCACAGTGCTTGCAACAGTCTACTTTCCCACCAACAGAGAAGAAGGGTTCTATTTTCTCCCAAACTCCTCCAGCATTTGTTATTGTTTGACTTCCTGACGATATTCATTCTTTCTGGAGTGAAATTGAATCCCAGTTTTGTTTTAATTTGCATCTCTTGAATGATCAATGATGTTGAACTTTTTTCATATATTTATCATTTGCATTTCTTCTTCTGAAAAGTATATATCCATCTCATATGCCCATTTTTGGATTGGGTCTTTGAATTTGGTGTTCTAAAGCTTTTCAATTCTTTATTTGTTCTAGATAGAAGTCCTGTGTCTGAGGCTAAATTTTTTTCCCACTCCATGTTTTTTTTTTTCACTATGTTGGTGATTTCTAGTGATGTAAAAAAAGCTTTTTGAGAGGATGAGATCCCAGTTTTTCATTCTTTCAATTATTTCTCATGCAGTTTGTGCTTTGTTGATGGACTCTCCCTAAGCCAATGACTTCAAAATTTCTAGCTACTTTTTCTTCCCAGAGGTTTAATGTTTCTACTTTAATATTTGGGTGTTTAATCTGTTTTGACTTTATCTTAGTGCATGTTGATAGACATGGTTCTAGATTCACTCTTTGGCATACAAAGATACTGTTTTCCCTGCACCATTTGTTAAAGAGGTTCTATTTCTTCCAGTGAATCTGTATTGTCCCTTTGCCAAAGATAAGCTGGCTGAATGTGTTTGTAGTGATGTATGTATCTTCTATTTTGTTCCACAGATTCTCAGTACTGCTTCTTTCCTAATATCATGCTGATTTTATCACAATAGTTTTTTGGTATAATTTCAAGTCAAGGATTTTTATGCCTTTTTCTTGCCTTTGTTGTCTATGACTACATTTGCTATTCTAAGCCTTTTCTGTTTCCAAATGAATGTTAGAATATTTCCTTTCATTCTGTTATGCATATATAGTGCAGTCCCTTCAAAATTTTGATTGAGATTGCATTATATTTGTAGAACAGTTTTGAGACTATGACCATGTTCACTATGTTGGTTCTTCTTATTCATGAGCAAGGGGTAGCTTTCCATGTTCTGATATGCTCTTCAATCTTCTTTATCAGAGTACTATAATTTCTAATACACAAATCTTTTACTTCCTTTGTTATATTGATGCCTAAGTATTTCTTTTATTCATTTATTTACTTTTTTTAGATTTTATAGTGAAGAGTGTTATTTCCCTAATTTCTCATTCAGTGAGTTTTTTGTGTACAGGAATGCTCTGTGTTGACGTTGTAACCAGCTTTGACGCTAAGTTTGGCTCTTAAATCTAAAAACCTTTAGGTGGAGTTTTTGGGGTCTTCTATGTTGAGCATTATGCCATATGCAAATAATGATAATTAAAATTATTCCTTTAATATCCATATTCCATTCAGTTCCCACTCTTGCTTCATTTCTCTGACTGTTTTCATAACTATATTCAATAGGACTGGAGATAGTGGGCATCTTTGTCTTGTTCTTCATTGTAGAGTGAAAGTTTTCAGTTGGTATTCATTTAATTAGGATGTTGGATATTGGTTTGCTCTCTGTCTTTTAACAGACTGAGGTAAACACTATGTATTCTGATTTTTTATAAGGTTTTTATCATCAGTGATGAGTGTTGAACTTTACAAAAGCTTTTGTGCTTCTGTTGAGATGATCTTGTGATTTTTGTCTATGATTCTATAGATATGTTGTTTTATATTTTTTGATTTGCATATTTTGAATCATCCCTACATTCCTGGGATGAATCCCATTTTGTCAAGATGTATAATATTCTTGATGATGTGCTGCATTCTCTTTACTGGTATTCTATTTAGGACTTGCATGTATGTTCATTAGGAGATTGGCCCATAGTTCTCTTATTGGTTGTGTCTTCCTCTGGTTCTGGTATAAGGGTAGTACCTACATGAAGGAATGAGTTAGGAAGTGTTGTTCCCCTTTCAATTTCATTAGAGATTTTGAGAAGTCCTGGTATCAAATCTTGTCTAAATTTCTTGTAGAATTCAGCTATGAACCCATCAGAACCTGGGCTTTCCTTTGTTGGTAAGCTTTATATTTTAAATATCATTAACTGATACTTGGTTATTCAGAATTTTTATCTTTTCTTGATACAGCTTTGGTAATATAAATATATTATATTTCTGCTGTGTTTTCAATCCTATGAGAGTAAAGATTTTGGAGTAGGTAGGTATTGAGGATTTTCTGAATAGCCACAGGATCTCCAGTGATTTCACCCTTTTCATTCCTCACTGCATGAATTTTATTTTTTCCTTTCTTTTTTTGGTAAGGTTGGCTAGGTGTTTATTAATTTTATTTATTGTTTAAAAGAACCAACTGTTCAGTCATTAATTCTTTGCATTATTTTCATAGTCTCAATTGCATTAATTTCTTCTCTGAACTTTATATTTTCCTCCCTGATATAGACTTCGGGCTCTTTTCTCTAGAAGATTAAGGTGCAACACTATGCTTTTATTTATTTGTGTTCATTCTTTTTTCCTAATGTGAGAATTCAGCTCTTCATGGTGGCAGAAAACAGCACAGGGAGGAGCAGCAGCTACAGTAGCTGGTAATCCTGTCTCCCTTCCTCATATTGTATGCATTATCCAACCTAGGACAGGTGTATCACTCACACCCATAATCCCCACATTGGATCATGAATTAATCACGCACTCTAGAAGCTGCCCCAATTACTTCATGAGATTTTGGGGACACAACCAGACACAAACATAACAGGTAGTATAATTAGCAAGAACAGTAGCATCAGGCACAGTCTAGAACCAGACAAACTGTAATAGCTAGTACTTTGTACTTTGAACCATTGGAGCAAATCTACAGTTATATAAGGGAAGCAATAATAAATTAAGAGTTTGTATACAAAGTTTTTCCCTTTGATGAAGTGGTATTACCCTGTGGTGGGAAAATTTAAGAAGGATATTGTGTAACACAAAGATAACTGAAAAGGAATTAGAAGCAGGGTAAAGGGCAAAAGGTTATCATGAAACCTTTGGGAAGCTGAAGAGAATAGAAAGAAATAGTGTAAACAAGAATGATCTGAAATTGGATTTGAGGGGTAGAATTAATTTTTTGTGGCTAGAGCTCTCCACAGTGTTTAGAAAAGGAAAAAGTAATAAAAAATAAAAGAAATAAAGGAATAGTGAAAGAAAAGGAGTAGCTGGGTGCATGTCTGTAATCTCAGCACTGAGGTAGGAGGATCTTTTGAGTTCAAGACTAGCCTGGGCTACAAAGTGAGCTAAAGCCCAGCTGCCCAAACTGCATAGTGAGACCCTATCTCAAAAAGAGAAAGAAGAAAGAAAGAAAGAAAGAAAGAAAGAAAGAAAGAAAGAAAGAAAGAAAGAAAATATAACAAAATAGAAAGAAAAGCAGGCAGTCCCTACCCACCTGCTTCTATCCTTTGTGTCTTTGTTCCCCAAGCATGATACTGGTACACTCAACTTATCACCTATTGTCTTGTATTATTATTGTTACTTTGGGCTTTTCCATGCCATGAATCCTGCCCATCTATTGTGTGGGCCCTAGTCAAGGTCCCAATATGCAGCTGGAATTCCCCCAATCGCCTGGTCCACAAATTCAGTAGTGGAAGCTAGCTGCATAGATTCCTCCAGTTGGTGACTTATTTATGATATATTTAATGCTTCTATTTGTGAACAGTGCTGCTAGTTTAAAGATTTATCACAGCTCAGTAAACAATTATATATGCATTTTGATATGTATGTGTTTAATGTATATATATTTGAATATAACTGTATTCACTTTCCCTAGTCTAATATTATTATGTCTACTAAATATAGCAGGATGTGTTTAAATTACAAAGAGCATTTTATGGGAAACATTATGAAGATTTTTTTTTAATTCAAAGAATTAAAATTTGACTTTGTTATATATTAGATTGCTGTTATTTGTGTTATGATTTCTATTTATTTTTCTGTGTAGTTCAAAGTAACTTCTGGGAATGAGCTTTTCTCTATTTCCTACCTTCACTTTACAAATTAATATAAGATTAATCAAGATGTTCACAGAGCCCCAATTCTAATTATTTAGTTATCAACACCACTGATTTCCTTGGAGGCTGCCAACCTATTTTCTTTCTTTCTTTTTTTTTTTGTTATTAAGTTCAGTATAGTTTTTCTAAACACTAAATTGTATTTTAACAACTTCCAGCATTTCATTTGTTCTTTCAAAAGTTTTGGAAGAAAACTTAAGAGTTTAATGGTATATTATTTTAGAATAGCATGACTTTAGATTGAATTATAATATGTGACCCTGAGAATAACTCACAAAATACAAAGATATTTAACATTGTAAACTAAAAAAATTGAGCATTATATGCTTTATATTAAAAGCTTCTGTTGAAGAAACCTCATTTAAATTTTTGTTTACTTATTTGATTATTTATTTTCAACTAGGAGGACTAAGCCAAGAGCTTCACATATGCTGTATGACTGAGCTACATGATTAAACTCCCCTTCTAAATAGGATCTCTCTAAATGGCCCAAGATGGCCTTTAGTTTACAATATTCCTCCCTCAGCCTCTTGAGTAGCTGGGATTACAGGAATATGCTCCATATAGCTTGCAAAAATTATTTTAATTTGTGTATTCCATCCTTAGTTGTTAGCTCTCCAAAATAATGTAAATGCTTGTTAACGAGGTATATATCAATCATATGCTTCTTGTTAGGACCATACCATTAAACTGAATAGTTTAAGTTACAATTTTCAGCAAAAACTACTCAGATATAGAATTATATTTTTCTTAATCTTTCAGCCAAAAATATAAAGGTAATGCACATATTGAAAGATGAAAATTGTCATTATAGCAATAAATCTCTTGAATTAAATAAATGTTATATATGAAAGTCATCATATTTTATATGCAATAATAACTTGATTACACATTTAGTCTCTACTTTCCCAAAACATTTCACAAATGGCTTCCATCACAATATTCAAGGTATTTTATAATATTCAATAGGCAATCAAATAATGTTGTTTGAGCACTCTGGGGGTCCTAGGTGATCATTTTTCACTCTTGACTCCTGGTGACTTCTCACTTTTGGTCTAAATATATGATGAGTTTTAGACACTGCCTAATGCTAAAGTGTTCTCTGAGACGATGAGAGCAGTTCAGTGGCAAGGCCCTACCCAGGGAGGGGGTCAGTGGTTGGGAGCATTTTTAATTAAGGTCTTCCCTCAGAGTTTTATCCTTTTATCTTAGATTCAGTCCAGATCAGTAACCAGATATTTCTGTCATAAATAGCAATATGTTTCTTTTCAGGTTTGTAAAAGTTGTATGAAGTGTTTTTATGAAATGTTATTATAGTCAGATAAGCCTGTGATAGAGCCTTGCTACTCACAGCCTTGTATTGGAATTCCTGTTCATGGAATGTCGTGTTAATGACTGGCAGGTATAGGATGTGTGAGGTATCTGTGTATGCCAGTGACTATACTAATCTTATACTATGTTTTATCTCTTATAGTATAAATAGTATGGATTTGAAGCTTAAAAACTGTTCTTCTCGTATTTATAGCCTGACTAAATCAAGATTTATATTAAGATTATGTTTTCAACATGTTGGTTGAAATTATAATAAGGGAATTTGAGATATTTAAATAAATACGATTATTACATTATATATTTTCATAAATAATCAATATTGGATATTAGACATCTTCCTTCTTTCAAATTCTTTATTTTTGAATGTATAGAAAAAACTACTACTTTTGTGTAAAATAACCACGCTTTGGTAAAAAGAAAAGAGTCAGAAATTAATGGTTATTTATTATTTTGCTTAAAAGTATTTTTCATTATCAAAAGTTTACTTCTTAACATCTAATTTAGACTTGGCTGAACTAATCTCCAAGATAAATTTCAGAGAATATACTTTGTTACAACTTTGTAAAATTTTGGTGCAGCATATCTATGTGTGACCTTCAGTAAGATGGTAATTTACTTAAATGTGTTTTACTAATTAAGAGTATTTAAAGTAGGAATGCAATTAAATTAGTCTTACCAATTATCTATATAAGATATTATTGAAATTATCACAGTGACCATGATAAACAATAATTACAGGAATAAGATAATAAGCATCTTCAAAATACTGATTTTTTAAATATTTCCTTTGTACATTTAAATTTATTCCTTATGCATTTTCCTTTAGATTGATAGACCATAATTTCTGTAAAACAAACAAAATCTCTCAATAATGTCATTATCATTGCTCAGGTAGAATGATAAGTATAACAGAAGGAAATGTGTACATTTTCAATTTCAAGTATAAATTTTGTTCTCTTGATGCTTCAACATGAAATTGGAAAGAATATCTACTGATTCTAGTACTAGAACAATTCTACATGGATTTCCAATAAGCAAAGGTATATAGGAATTATTTTAAGCTATTAAGAATCACAGTTCCCCTACAACCACCAACAGGTATTGAACTCAGGACCTTGCACTTTCCAGGAAGGCACTTACAAGTCCAGCTCTTGATCAGTAATCCATGGGTTTTGTCTTGCTGGAGAATCCTGATAAATACATGTACTTATGAACAAAAGTGCTTACAGATACTCTCAGTTAGATTTCATACAGAACACAGATATTTACAAAATGGGCCTACAATGGGTACTCTCAGATTCAAGTGTAAAAGAGTACAAAGGATCTGTTCCCACACCAGAGATCTAAAGCACCCCGCTGAAGCCCTGAAGCCCAGTGTAGTGTTCTCTAGGAGCCTGCATCAAGAGGTCTAAGGACGTAACCGAAGACTGAGGGAACTACAACGGAAGTCGAAGGATCAGTATTAGAAGTTAAAGTCTGCCCAGGAGGCCAGTACTGCACTCTGAAGAATCTATACCAAAAGCCAGGAGATGATGTCCATGTCTGAAGAGAGCAGCTGAAGCTCCTCTGTGGAAAATCAGCAGAATCCTTGCTCATGGTTCTCCTTCTGAGCCTCCTTAAAGGGTGTCTTTCCTGCCCAAGCCATACTGACTCACTTGAGTTTGGTGTCACCAGTCAAGCTGACAATCAATTGAGCACTACGACATACCCAATTTGTTTTACTCCAATTTGTCATTTTCTTGTTTTTTGATGAGGGAGGGATGTTGCTGTTTTCTGTATTTACCTTATGTTTTTTATTAATACATGTTTTCAGTACACGATGTTTGGATTCCATGTAGGAAATTAGTACATATATTCAATACACCCTAATTCATTTTTATCCATTTTTGTTTTCATCCCTTCCTCTCTCTCAATCTACTGTTCCTCTCTTTTTTGAGAAAGATCTATGTCCCTACTTTCTGTTAGCTTTTATTTTGTTCTTTACATATAGTTTGCTTTTTTCATGTAAGAAAAATAATACAACATTTAAGATTATGTGTTTGATTTACTTCATTTAACATTGTAGTCTGTCAGGGGCACAAGGAGATTTTCACGGATGAATCCTCCAGGTTGAGGAACTCCAGTGCAAGTCATCAGTAACAACGGCAGGCAGCATGGTGCTGAGTAGAGAACTTGAGTGCGAGAGCACAGTAGAGCCACCTGCATCTTTATTCTAGAAGCCTTTTCTGTATGTTATCTCATGTTTGCATTCTTTCATAGTGAAGTAACCAGCATGTCCACGTTTATCTGTGCTAAATCATTCTCACATAACTGTGTCTCATTGCGCCCCTGCTGCAGACAAGTAACCAACATCCTTAGCTGTCCTGAGACATCCCTGAGCTGTGAATCAGTCTGACTGGTTCCCCATATGGCCTCAAGTTGGTCTCAAATGACTCAATTTTATCTTTCTTTACGAAAGAGTATTATTCCATTGTGTGCAAATACCACATTTCTTTTATGAATTCTTTGTTTTGTTGACTAAATCAACTCAAAATAAATAGTGCATAATTTAGGGCAGCAAAAAAATTAATCTAGATTACTAAAGCAATACTACTAGTAATGGAAGATAGCTGATTATTCGTCAATTATTAAAATAAAAAAGGTTATACTTAGCACTGGTGCATACCATAGCATCAAAGCCATTCAGAGATCCAGGTGCCCAGTCTCTGTACTTCCTCCACGACCACTTTTTAACAAGCTTGATCCTGACACTGGATAGCATCTGGGTGTGAATTATACATCCTCAGTGCTCACTGCTCTATAACATTGCCCTTGCTAGCAGTGACAGTAGGAGTGTGTCTCTTTTATTTTTTGTTTTTGCCTCCATCCAATGAACATATGTATTAGATAAAATTTAATTTTTGAATAAGAATTAAAAATGCTAATTTTGATGAAGGAAAGAGAAAATAACCATCAGAAAGAACCAACTGAGTAATAATGCAGCACATAAGGCCAATGGATTCTGCTGTGACACAATGAGTTTAGCTGCACTGGTTGCCTCAGGAGTCCTTAGTTGATGCCATAGATTACTAAATGTTTAAGAAAAACTCATGTGTGAACTCATCCATCATTTATATAATATTAAAAATAGTCTTCCACTTGGTAATCATGCATTAGCTCAACTTATAATAGGTAAAACAGTTGTCACAAACTATGATATCAGGGCAAATCAATGAAAATATTTTCATTGTATACTGATGTTAAAAAAAATAAAATATTTTAGGATATACTAACTCAAAGTAATATAAAATTCACAAGTAAAATCAATTCCAGAAAGATAAAATTAAATAATAAAGTATTAGATATAATATTTAGAACAATGAAGAACTTCCCTACCATAAACAAGAATAATCTATAGAGAATTGCTGGAGAATGGGAGAACACATGTGTCTAGAGACCATCACATCAACTGAAATAAATCAGACACACATGCTTAACCATCATGATTTTCATTACACAAGAAACATAGAACATACGTAAAGAGTAGAATAAAAGATTACAGGAAATAGAGACAGAGACAGAGAAACACAGAGACAGATACAGAGGCAAGGAGGGAGGGAGGGAGGAAGAGAGAGAGGGAGAGAGGACTTTTTAAAAAAGGAAGGGACCAAGAGATAGAGGAAGGGGAGAGGAGGGTGGAGAAGAATAAAAGAATACACAATTGCATTATATGTATGCATCCTTCCCAGGATGATTCTCATCACTGTAAATAGTAAGCATATACTTACAAAAACTAGAAAAGTGTATCAGAAAAAGTAAATATATGTGTATAGAAATGTTTAAATAATGATCTAATCAAAATCACAAAAAGGAAAACACATTTAAATTGGCTGCATTATAAATATCACTTTCAAGGACTAAAAGAGAATCAAGTGTGTATGGGCAGACAATAAGAATTGCAAAGGAGTATTGGAAATATAGAGGGACAAGACTTACTGAACTTGTATAGGAACAAATCTGCATGTTAATTAAAAATAATTTCTCACTTAAATAAGACACATGAGGTTACAGAATAAGAAACAACTGCCTAAAATTAAAAATGCACATATAAATAATTTATTGTATCAAAGTTCAAAACTCTGAAATGTTACCTATTGAAGCTGTAAATATATGGGTACATTTCACTTGGCTGATTTTATTGAAGCATTCATACATTATCTGGTGTGTGTTAGTCTCCATATAGATTGCTTTCATAATTATATGGAAATAGGTGAACATTTCTTTTGGAAGAAATTGAATTTTTAAGTATTTTTAAATATTCTCTTAAACATAAATGTGTCAAAGTATAAAAATGTTTTTTCAAGAACTCCCTTTCAGTATAGTAAGTATTTTGAGTTCTTAAATGTTTATAACATTGGACTAGGAGGGATAGAGAGGTAGTTTGGAGGTCTAAGCTACTGCCTGTCAGGTGCAGGGTCCCAAGTTCTATCCCTGGTATCACATGCTGTGCCAGCCCCAGAACTGCGAGTGCGTTGTGCCAGAAGGGGTGGCGCTTGCCTATAATCCCAGTGCGGGGGTTGCTGAGACAGGAGGATCACTATTAGTCTGAACCATGTAGTGAGACCCTGTATCAAAAACATTGAACTAAGAAAACCATGTAGGGTGTATTCTTATAATAGTTTGTTAAATTTCTTTTGACTTTCTCTATCTCTGTTCATATATAGTTACATATACATTAACATATTGTCATAATAAGGGTTGTGCGGCAGTTGCTTAACTTGGTAAATGCATCATATTTCTTTATCTTTGTTTGACTTCCTCTGTCATGCTGGATGTATGTATAGAAACACAAAATCTGATAAATGGGTGCTCAAGATGAAGATTAAAATACTGTATCTCAAAAAGTTAATGATGGTTAATTCTGGGAATTTAAACAATGCCCGACATTTTCCCAATTACCCCATTGTTTGAACTCTTACTAATTTAAAACATATTCCTTTGTTAATTAAAGTATTTTTAGCTTAATCAAAATTTACTTCAGAATTGTTGAATAGAAAATATACTACATTAATCAATGGTTAAATCTGCATATCTGTTTGTGGCATCAGCTAATAAAGAAAACAAATGTAATGATAATAAGAGTAATTAAAATTAGGAAAATCAAGATCTAACAGATATGGCAGAATTTTCAAGAATATAAAACACTTTTTATAATAATAAAAGAAAACTGTCCTACCGATTTGATTCGAAACTGTCTCATTGCTATTTGTTTATCAAAAAATTATGGCAAAAAATAATAAAAGATACCTGTATGTTATGGTTCTTTGGTTTAAACATTATGATATAAAAAACCGAAACAATTACTGTGTAAATATTGATAGAAATCTTCAGTTATCTATAAAAATAGTGTATGACATTTATAGGAAACAATTTAATCATTTTTAAAAAACAATTCCATTTCTCTTACATAACATAAAAAGACATGTGAACTCTATTATTGAGCTTGACAAAGTTAGCAATAAACAAAAAAATCAATATGTTAAATACCATTGAAAATAGCATTTTAGGGGAGTAGATTTCTTGAAGAGTTATGAAGTGAATTCTAAGAAAAGCTAAATGAAGAATAGAAGTAAGAATATCTGCATTAGAATGAGTTGTATGAAAAGAGAGACATTTTGAGAAAAATCCAAGAACTATGTGAAATGCCATTGACTGAGAGAACTCTGTGCTGTGATCCTGAATAAATTGTACATGAATCCCAGGGGTTCCTTCATGCAAACCACATATGCTGCAATACATCGTTAAATTTCTAGTCATCAGAGTTGCTGGATTCTAGTCATCAGAGTTGCTTAGGTTCTATATTTATCTGTCAACAATTACTTTGACATGAGTTTTGGGAGTCCAATTGAGAGGGAGTCCAGTTGAGAGGAGGGTGATTGAGGTTTCCACTCCCTCTACACCCTAAACAGTCCAAGTTTTACACATTTATTGACTATGAAGTAATTTGCTTATGCGTGTATACTTTTTCAGAAAAAAGTGGCCTGCTGGATATTGAATTTGATGTCTAACATTAAGGTATTTTCCTAGACTTTCTTTATATTTTATTTTAAAGCAGCCTATGTTTAATAGCCTCAAACTTGAGATCCTCCTCCTCCTCCCTCATCCACCTGAATAGCTGGAATTTAAGGTATGCAGTGCCAGGCATGACTTGTGTGAATAATTTTTAATGGTATTTTCTGCACAGTAGTTTGAGAAGGACAATGATGGAGCTATGAGCTGGATTTTTATACAAAAATAGTTGTCTTTTTTTGTCTTAAAAACCTGTCAACCCCACCTTCACCCCAATCTGAACAGTAATTTACCACTACATAGTTTCCGATTATATTTTTCTTCAATTCTGTCTTATTCCATTTCTTCTTTTAGCATGAGAGAAAAACAATCACACTGATTAGCATGCTTCTCTATTATATGGTGTGGAAAGGTCTGATCTCCATGTACAGTCAGTCTTTGAAACAATGTTATTAGTCCTCTCCTCATTTCTCATTCATCCCCTATTTCCTGTATCCATCTACTCTTCTATTTACGTTTTAGGGGGCTGGGGATTTAGCTCAATGGTAGAATGCTTGCCTAGCAAGTTCAAAGCCCTGGGTTGGGTCCACTGCACCAAAAACAAAAAATAAACCTCCCCTAAAAAACAATTCAACCAAAAAAAGACAGAAAAATACATTTTAGATTGTCATTATTTTTCTATTTATGCTTATAATTATTTTGTCAAATTAATAAGTAAAAATGATTAAAAAAAAACAGTACCCCAGGGTAATAACCAGCCCTGTTCCCTTAGGCAACTTTCAATCTATGTATTTTAGTATTTTCTTCCATATTCCTGTCATATTAATTTAAAAACACAAATTTTATTTATTTATTTGGTACAGGGTCTTGCTATGCAGCTCAGACGCATAGCGATACTGTCTTAGCTTCTCCAGTATTGAGATTATAGGCATGGACCATCACGCCCAGTGTCAGTAGCTTGCAAGGCATGCCCAGGGCTCCAGGGGTCACACAGCATGGCATGCAGTACTGGGGAGGGAACCTGGGTCCTTGAGCTTCCCTGACAGGCACTTAGACCACCAAAATATCTCCCCAGCCCCCTATCAGATTCTTGCTTTTGATTAGTAAAACAAGTATTCTAATTAACTTCCTATTATAGTAATAACAACTAGCTTGTTTAGCAACTACCCTAACGTTCCTACCTAATTTCTTTCCTTCTTTCTTCATTTTTTTTATTTTTAATTTTTCTACCAGAAATCGAACTTCAGATTATACTTGCAAAGCAGGCACTTCTGCCACTAAGCTAACTATCCAGCCCTTTACTTAATTTCTTTTTCATTTTATTTTATTGAATTTTTAAATTTATTTATTAATTTTATTGAGTAACAAATAGCAATGAGACAGTTTCAAAGCCAATTAGTAGGACCAATGCAATAATTAATACATTGCGTAGTGTTGTCCTTGTAGTAGTTATTCATAGTACAAGATGCAGACATAATATCCTGTCCAAACACTATTAGTACAAATCTTTCTTCTGATTGAATTAAGACAAAATAGCTGCAAATCTATACTATTTTGTATATACAGATACAAAATGGTCCTTTATTTATATCCTCCTTTTTTGTTTAGTTTTGTTAGAGATAGGTATTCCATTACCATTTAAATACTGTAGGTGTGTGAATTCAGCAAAATAATCCAATATAGTGCAGTAGCCCATAACAGTAGTGGGTTATCCTTAGGACTGGCAATGTCAGAAGTTTTTGACTTGAGTCTTTTACAGCTCAGCATATTAATATGGATTTACTGTTTATACATCGTTTTTATACTTTTCTGCTGGATGGTTAAGACCAAGATAAAGCAACACCTATATAACAAGATGTAATTTTTGTATCTGACAAAATCAGTCAAATCCCCTCAGGATTTACACTGAAACCCTGTGCCACAGCTTGCAGATCCTTTGTCAGTGTCAGCCATGTGGATGAGTCACAGCCATTGCTTGACCAATTTGCTCTCCTTGAAAGCCTGAGAGAATGTTTTCTCTCCAGGTGACTGTCCTTAGGCACACTCTACATCATGGATCACTTTCCTCTGTGGCTCCATAATCTCCTTAATCAGAAAAGAAACTGAGTTACGGATTTTACATTACATGTTCTCCTATGTCCTGAGTCCTTACTGACTGTGAAAGACTAGGGTCAAAATGTTGGCTGTCCTTGCAGCTCTTCTTTTTATCTAATTTTTGGTCTCTAAACTTAAGTTGCTAACCCTCCAGAAGAGAAACTTAATGATATTATTACCCTATAACATAGGCAGTTGAGCTTAACCTCACTATCTGTCTGAATATCAAACATCTTAGATATAGCATGGAACAGGTATTTTCTATAAAGTATTGATATGTTAAACTTTAGATCCCCACAGAATGTGAAGAAAAAATATTTTAAAATACAGGAATATACAATTCCATATTTTTGCACAGAAATTTATGAATCTAACCATATACAGCATTGTAGGGCAGTCCTATGACTTTTTTTCTTTTCTCTTGTTTTCATCCATCATCTTTTTTTTAAACAAACATTTACATGAGGGACAGTACAGTAGTAACTGATATGACATGACAAGCAGTATGAATTTAGAAGACCAGAATGACAGACATTCCAAGCATGCCCCAGTACCACACTGCTATCTTCAGTGCAGTTTCTTAGTTCACAGGTATCAGCATATATAGTTAGTCAGGGTGAGAATGCTACCAATTAAATGCTAGTTTCAAAAACTTGCTAAAGATTCTTAGGATCACGGCCTCAACCATTTTGTGCATATAAATGTATGGCTTTGCCTCTGTTATGTTTCCCAGCTTTTCTCCTTGCCCTTTTTTTTTTTTTGACATCAGTTATTTTATTTTAAAGAAAAAAAATGAAAACAATAGTACAAAATCTCAAAACAAGATTTTAGGAGAGTGACAATGGTTAATACATTGTGTAATATTACTGCCAAAGTAGTTTCTCATATTACAAGATATAGTCAGGGTGAGAATGCTACCAAGAAATAATAAATAAACAACATAGGTACAAATCTCTGTTTTTTATAAAGTCAACAGAAAATGGAAATATACTTTTTAAAGTTTCTAATACTAGGAGAAGATATCATACAATGTCTTTTAAATAAATTGTAAGTCAAAGATACAGTATAAATGTTAGAACAAAAATTAAGATTTGCAATATTCAGAAAAAATTAAGATTAAGCAATATTCAGAAAATTAAATGTTTCAAAAC
>NW_004524943.1:362559-363968 GCF_000260255.1 Octodon degus | reverse complement strand
ACTATTAATTCCAAGATATCTGGTGTGTGATTTCCAGTTTCCTCAGTGCTAGTGTCTTCTGCAGTTGTACTGGGTGGACTCAGGGCCTGAGACTGCATTTTGTTCCTTCTCTTTGTCATTTTGTATACCACTGTCTTCTGACCTGTGGTGTAGAGCTTGGATAGAGTTATTACCTTAGCACCAGGTCCGGATCTATGGAGTTCAGATTCTTCTAGGTGGGTGTTGTTTGGATCTGGCTGCTGTGCTCCACTTCTTTCTGCTGCAGCCATTAGAGTTGAACCCTTTGTGTCTTTCTGGCAAGATGTTCTGCTCCTGAATCAGCTGGGTGGGTCTTGCCTCTAGCTTCTTTGCAGGGAGTTCTGCTGAAGGGTTCTGTGCCGGGCCTGTGCTCTGGGTCTATTCAGGATCCCACGGCCCAGGTCGTCTTACTCACTCACTGGGCCTGCATTGTGGGTCTCTCCTTGCTCTCTTTATTGTTCGAATCCCAAGTTCTCATCCTCCTTTTAATTATGCTACACCTTTCTATTTCTGTTTCTTCTTTTGAGTTCTTATACTAGGGAGACCATATGACATGTATACCTATGGGTCTGGTTCATTTCACTTATGAGTATATCTTCAAGTGGCATCCATTTAAGCATAAAGGCTTCAAGTTTATCATTCTTTATAGCTGAACAACACTCCATTGTATAAAAATACCATATCTTTTTCATCCATTCCTCAGGTGAAAGCATCCCGGCTGCCTCTAAGTTTTGGCTATCACAAATTGTGCTGCTACAAACACAGGTGCACACACACTTAATTTCTTTAGACTGTGGTGACTATCCTGGAATGATAATACAGTTTCTTCTTTTATTGTTAACTCTGAAGTTCACAATCCCTTTATTTTCTGTTATTTTTCTCTAAATATTTTAAAGGAATTGCAAAACCACAGGCATGTTGTCTTTTACATGTTTACGAACATGGGTAATTTTCCAGGACCTTGCAAGGATTTTTAGTATAATTTTGTTTCATTTTTAAGATTCCATGAAGATCATCTTGATTCTTACCTCTCCTTTCAACCCTGTGATTGGACTAGTGGATTTTGCATTACATTTCTCTCTTCTTTGGTTTTATGCTTCTATTTTTGAAAACAGCAAAGTTAGTAATTTTGGGGGGTATTTTTTGATAATTTCCTAATCAGAAATCATCTTTATTATGACCTACCACTATTAGATTATTTGATTGTGTTTGGATGCTTAAGACATTTTCCTTTCAAATGATCTAGTATCCATTGATCTAGTGTTTTTCAGCTTCCAGTGCTTCTCCATTCATTATTGATCCTTATCTGAAAAAGATCTATCCTCTCTGAAAGATTTGATGATCTTTCCTTCCTTCCTCTCTCTCTCTCTCTCTCTCTCTCTCTCTCTCTC
>NW_004524943.1:351588-362459 GCF_000260255.1 Octodon degus | reverse complement strand
AACTCAGGCCCTTGTACTTGCCAGGGAGGTGCTTATTCTACTGAGCCGTCTCCCCAGCCCCATAAGCTAAGGGCTTTTGAACCAGCTATATTCCAAGTTCTTTTCCTTTAAAAATTTATTTGTTTCCAGACAGTGTACTGTTATGTCTCTAAGTTGGAAGTCTCCTGTGTGAATTTGGAATCCTGCTATTTGATCTTCCAGAGTATGGGGTTCTAGGTGTATGCCACTATGACTCACTCTTGAACACCCTCTTTAATAATTTTCTCTCTTTTATTTTGGATTTTGGAATTTTAATAAAAATATTTTATTTGTTTATTTTTCCTTTCCTGCTTTCCATTATTTTTGTTCTAATTTTAACAATTCTTTTCAATTCTTTCATTTAATGGGGTTGGGAGAAGGCTTGGTGGTTTAAGTGTCTGCCTGGCAAGCTAAAGGATCTGAATTTGATCACGGACACTGCCTGCTATGGGAGCCCTAGAACCCTGGACATACACTCTGGCTACAAACCAGGGATGTGGTGGCTCTGCCTGTAATCCCAGCGTGAGAGAGGCTGAAATAGGGGGAGCTTTATGAAAATGAGCTGCTTAATGAGACCCTGTATCAATAAATAAAAATCAACAAATAAAAATTTTAAATTCTTTCACTTTCTTGTTTGCTGATAGAACTCATGAATGGAGGGTTTCGTCAGAAATTTTGTTGTCCTGTGAGGTTTAAACTTTCAATATCTAATGCCTTTCTTTGGGCTAATTTTCTTCTTTTGAAATGATTTGTGTAACTCCCAGCTGAAAGTTACAGTCTTGTCTATCAGACTTCCTGGAATCATGGCGGAGTAAGTAGTGATATTAATGGAGAAGTGAGGTAAGGCTGGAAAATCATTGACAGTTAATAGTCTTTGTCTCCAAGAATTATAACTACATAGTCACAGGAAACAAATGATTCATAACACAAATATGGAAATCAAAAATTGAAGTTATTTAGAGACCAACAATAATGTTGAAATGTCCTACACATATAGGACAGCTGTGGAAGAGAATGAGACTATGGTGTTATTTCAGCAGAACTAAATTTAAACTTAAGAGATGCTATGTTTATTTTTAACCACTTACGGTTACTTTGAGCTGTGTGTGACCATATTTACAGTTAATAATATTATTTTTCAGTGTTAATATAAGCAAACACAAAATAAAACTATTTGGCCTTCTTAGATGCATATGCAATATCCTACTGGTCATTAAGAATTCAGAGAATTATATTTATATAACTATAGAAAAACAATGAAAATGCTAGTAAACAAGGTTTATCATAGGAAATGTGCCGGCAAATCTGTGCAAAGATAATCTACTCAGGCTATTGATATAAAGGCTACGGAGGCTTATTTTCACATGCAGCGTTGAGTGGAATCTGAACATCAGAGCACTGTGCTCCCAGGGCATTCTTTCTCAGCAAAGACTATCATCCTCTGCATTTGGCCGCTGCCGCAGCATGGATGTTGGTGGTAATGCCATCTGTTAAGGTGGATTGCGTAGTGACCTTAGGCAGTCTGAAACTTGTTCAATCAAACCCATATATAGAGTTCTGGGTGGCAACCAGGAGGACAGATGGTAGGGTTGGAGACGAGGAACTTGTTTGTTACAGCTGATGAAAATCATTCTTCTTGCCAAAGCCATTAAATGCTGTATCCTTGGCACAGTACTCCTCAACAAACAGGGTGTCCCACGTGGTGGATTAGCTGTGGGTTAACTGAAGCATTCAACAGTCTCTAACTATTCAGGTTTGCCTCATCTTTTTCATTTTTATCTCTACCATCCTAGGATTAAAGCAAGGTTCAGCAACAGTGCCCTGCATGCTCAGCTCGGAACAGCATTTCACATATGTAGATTTTAAAATATGCACATGCAAACGGGAGTGTAATGCTGCGCTACAACTCTGCAGGTAATTCTAAGTTTATAAATACCTTTAATTGAATGGAACCAAGCAGAATAAAAGAACTGGAAGTAGACAGTAAAAATTCAGGTAAATCAATTTGCTCTCCATGTCTCTTTCAAAAAAATTTCTCATTTTTCAATTATTTCAGAAATATGTTCAAAGCATACAAATGTGTGTATAGTCACACAAGATAACTATGTAAACTAGTTTTTACAACTTTGAAAAAAAAAAGTTTATCCCATCACCATAGATTTTCCCAGCCTTTGATAGCCCTAAAATGCTATTCACTAATGGAATTTGTTTCTAAATTCCGTAAACTAAAGAAAAATTTTAAAGCATTTTCTTAAGCATAAATAAAGACCTCCTATTAAAAAGTTAAAGAAAAAAAGCAGATATATCCACACTTCGAATTAAAAGGAAAACAGACAGCTTGGAAATGACTTTCATTTGTCAAATCTTTTTTTTCCATGATGGTTTCAGCCAAGCATATTAGGCACATACATCTTATTGAAAATATGACTAGGGTATCTGGGCCACAGAAACCTATGGGAAATACATTCCATATGTTTACACTTACAGACATTCTCCACATTCCACAAACATATGTGGGTTCATTTTATTGTTTTCATACATGATTTTGTGTTATCACATAGCTTTTTAACCTCCAATTAATATTCTTGAATATCTCTTCAACACAGTCTTATAAAGTGTTCCAAGTTGGGCCCACCCAATAGCTCAGCATACTAAAGTGCCTGCTTAGGCAGACAGCAGCAGCCAGTGTTTACGTGTTTGATCTCTGGGCTTGCAATGCTGGCACCACCCGTAGGACGCACTGAGACAGCAGTTGAGACTGGGCAGGGTGGAGTGGGCCAGTAATTCTAGCACTTGGGAGGCTGTAAACAGCCCACAGGACTTTCAATGGGACTTCCACATGCATAATGCACAGAAACTTCCATTCTTGTAAGTTCCAAAAGACTGATGAACTGCGAAAGTGTGGGAACAGTCCACTCAAGCACATGAGATAGATCTGGGATATATGGCCTCTGATGTCTTTTGCGTCATTGAAACAGAGGACATTGCAGCCTGGTAGAAAAATTCATCAGTGTACACAGGGATGAGTGATATGGAAGCTGCTCCTTCCTCATTGGCCATTGATTGTATTTTGCTGTAGTAACCACAAAGTGCAGAACCACAGCTGCTGCAGCTCCTGCAGCAAAAGCACTGACCCCTACTCCCCCTGCACGGCTCCCAGAAGCCAGAGGGAGGAGGGAGATGCACTAGTGGAGTTGAATGGAGGAGACTCTTCAAGTGCAAGGAGGGGCCAACTGAATGCTGGACAGGGAGCAGCCTAGGAGTGTCTCTGCCTGAGGGCTCCACAGCAGCGGGGTGACTAGGCATCCAGAACAATGCGTCATAGATGAAACTAAAGAAGAAATTAGACAATTTTTGCAATTAAGTGATAATGCTGATACCCCATACCTGAATTTAGGCACACAAGGAAAGCATTGCTACAAAGGAAATCGATAGTGGTGAATACTAACTTCAAGAAAACAGAGGAAGTACAAATAAACAACCTAATGTTAAAATTCTAAGATTTAGAAATAGGAGAAGAGAAGCCCGAAGCTCATATGAGGGAGGAAATTATAAAGATTGTGACAGAAATTACTGCAATCAAGACTAAGAAAACAAAATGAAGAATCAATGAATCAAAGAGTTGGTCTTTTGAAAAAAGTAAATAAAATTGATAAAAACCCTAGCCAATCTTTTCAAAAAAGGAAAGAAAGGGCTCAAATTCATGCAATTAAGAATGAAAAATGTAGAAATTGCAACACCTACTTCAGATTCCCAAAACCCTTTCATGACAAAAACCCTACAGACAATAGGAATAGATGAACGCATCTCCCAATCTGATAAAAGCCATCTATAATAAGCCAACAGCCAATGTAATACTAAACAGACAAAAACTGAAAGTTTCATTCTAAAATCAGGCACAAGGCAAGGATATCCACTGTAACCATTTTATTCAATGTAGTTGTGGAAACTTAAGTCAGAGCAATTAGATGAGAAAAAGAAGCAACATAAATAATGATAGGAAAGGAAAGAGTCAAATTGTCTTGCTTGCAGATGGCATGATATTTTACTTGGAAGACCCAGAAAACTCCACAAGAAGCCTGCTAAATTTAAAAGCCACATTCAGTTGCATTACTGGATACAAAGTCAACACTCCAAAATCGGTATCACTTTCAGGCAGTGATGCTTGGGGATGTGGCTCAATGGTAGAGCTTTTGCCTTGCATGCAGAAGGCCCTGGGTTCAATACCCCACAACAACAAAAATAAGTAGAATAAAAACCAGAAAACAAACAAACAAATAACACAGAGAGAAATATCAAAACATCTTCTCTCATAATTGTATTAAAATGAATGAAATAACTAGGAATGAATCTAATAAAGGATGTAAAAAAAACACCCTCTAAACTGAAAACTATAGTACTCTCAAAAAGGAAATTGAAGAAGTTATTAGAAAATGGAAATATGCCCCTACCTTGAGTAGGAAGGATGTGAGGAAAAGGATGGATATCACTTGTTTTGGGGTAGGAAGAACCAATATAATGCAAAAGGTCATACTCTGAAAATTGTTATGGAGGTTTAATGCAATCTCAATCAAAATCCTAACAGTATACCTCACAGAATTACAGTAAAAAGGCCTGAAATTCATTTGGAGCCAGCAGAGATGAAAAACAGAAAATGCAATATTGGGAAAGAAAGGCAAAGCAGGGGCATCATAAGCACCAACTCAAAAATATACTACACAGCAACTGTGATAAAATAGCATGACATTGCCAGAAAGGAGACTAGAGGTTTAGCTGAAACTGATGGGAAGATGCAGAAACAAATAAAGACATGGAGCCACCTTATCTTTGACAAGGGGACTAATCGCCTTCCCTGGAAGAAAGATTTCCTCTTTAATAAGTGGAGCTGAAAAGGCTGGTTTCCCACATACTGTAGACCAAAGTTAGAATTGTGTCTCTCCTCATACACTAAACTAAAGCTGACATGAATGAAAGATCTAAATATTAAAAAGGAGACACTGAGGCTGCTGTAAGATAGAATAAATAGAACTTTTGAAGACATAAGTATAGGCAAAAACTTTACAAACAAACCCAAATCACACAGGAAACATTGCAAAGTATCAACAACTGAATTCTAGTCTTATTAAAAATTTTACACAGCAAAGGAAATCATTGGCAGAGTGAAGAGATAAACTACTGTTCGGTAAATTTATTTTTCACTTACTAGCTGTTCCTCAGACAAACAACTATTATTTAGAAGATATAAAGAATTCAACAAAATAAGATCCCCATATTTAAAGAACCAACCCAAGAGATAGGTGTTTAGGATCGATAAGCTCTTCTGAAATGGAGACATATAAATGGAAAATAAATATTTGACAATGTCTGTGCTCATTCAAGAATGCAATTAAAACAGCACTGACATTCAATCTTAGTATAGAAAGAATAACTATTATGAAAATAAATCAATCAGTAAGAAATGATAGAGGACTGTGGGGGAAAAATCACTTCTCCTCTGTTGGAAGTATCAAGTGGGGCAAGCACTGCAAAAATCTGTATGGAGATTTTCTCAAAAATCTAAGACTAGAGGTTCCATTTGACCCAGCTATTCCCCTTTTCCCTATCTTGCCAAAAGAGTTAAAATTGTCGTAACACAGAAATATATTCCCACCCGTGTGTATAGCAGCATAATTTATCTTAGCTAAATCTTGAAAACAGCCCAAATGGCCATCAAACAATGAAAGGGTAAAGAAGTTCATATATATATATATATATATATATATGCACTGACATTAAAAAAAGAATAAACTTGAGACATTTCTGAATAAATGGATACACCTTGAGCCTATGCTTTTAAGTGAAATGTATCAGTCATGCATGTGTAACTATCACATTGTTTCTCTGGTGTATGAAAACAAGGACCAAAATACATAGTAGTTATTGTGAAATATGAAGAAAATATTCAGAAGGCAAGGAGAACAAGGGAGGGGGGAGGAGGAAAGAAAGGAAGGGAAAAGAAAATAAAGGGATAAGAAAAAATTGGAAATCATTTTTGTAAATAAAAAGGGATAGTTAACAAGAGTGAGGGAATCAGAAAAAGAAGATCAAGATGTGTCATGTGCAAGAACAAATTATTCTATGATGCTTGTGATCATTATATATGAAATGTACAATTAATACAGTAAAATAATTTAGTTAATTTATAGTAATAACACAGTAAAGTTAATTTTAAAAATGCTCCATTGTGTATATATACCACATTTTTTTACCATTTTTCTCTTAATGATTGTGTAGGCTGCTTCCATAATGAGCCTATTGTGAATTATGCCAAAATAAACATGGATATAGAGGTATCCCTAAAATATGATGCCTTTAAATATTTCAGATATATGCCAAGGAGTATACAGCTGTATCAAAGTGTTGTAGTTTGGGGTTTACAAGCAGAAGCAAGTTAATACAGTACACATAATTTAAAGAATTATTTTATGAAATGACCCAGAGTCATATATGAAGAGTTTGCAGGCAATCTGTCCACACACTAAATATGAAAGAAGACAGCTGAGGTCCTGGATCCTAATGTCCTGCATGAGTCCTGCTGAGTCGTAACAATGGAGCCATAACAATGCTCCCCACAAGTCCAGCTGGAGGCTGAGAGCGCATAACAGTGCCTCATGCAGGGCTGCTTCAAGGATCTGCACTGAGAAGTCCCAAAGGTTAGTGGTGGAAGCTAGAAAGTCTGTGCCAGTAGGCTAAGGGACCTGGGCAGAAGATTGATGAATCTGCTCTGGAGCAAGGAAGCAATACTCAAAGTAAGAGCAAGATCTCCCCTAAAAGGCACCACAGCCATATCCTGGACCGACTGTGAGGTCCAGAGCTCCTCCAGTGATAACACCTGAATCCATACGAGGAAAGCCAGTGCAATAAGCTTCTCCAGGACATTGAACATTTCTCTCTATTTCCCTCCGGAGCCAGGCAGTGATGCCTGAAGTGAGGACCTGAGCTGAGCCATAAGCCCTTTTCAGCGACAACAAGGTCCTGAGCCCTTCTGATGATAAGAACAGCTGAGTTCATCAGGAGAGCCAGCGTGACAGGTCCCTCAACAGTGCCAGGGGAGCCAAGTGTTCGCTCACAGCTTCTCCTCTCCCTCTTCATTTCTCACTTTCTGTTTGTTGACAACAATCCTCAGGTTGGGCCACCTGCACCCAACACTGGGTGCAGGTTCAGCTGGGTGTTACAGATTGAGCACCAATTGTCAATCTACCATGCAAACAGTGGTTTTACTGTATGTTTTTGAGGAAACTCTTCACTGGTTTCTACAGAAACTGTTGTGACTTCCATCCCAGGAGCAGTGTGTGGACTGCTTTCTCCCATCTCATCTTCCCCAGTGTTCAATGGTTTTTGGACCTGACAGCAGCCATTCTGGTTGGGGTGGGTTTTTATTCTCTGTGTGTCCCAAGTGGCTGAAGATTTTCTCTTTGTAGCTTTCTTATTCTCTTCAGCTGAGTCTTCTCCCTCTAACTTCGTTTTCATTTACATACAACCTTTGAAATGTCAACATTTTGAAGATATTCTTCCTCTTTTGTACCAAAGTATCTAATTTGTTCTATTAAATTTATTTTTTTGTATTTCAGTGAGTCTTTTTTTTTTAATATGAGTTCAAAATTTGATTCTGGATAGGAAATCCATCCAGAATGTGTTTGTTATGTTTGTTTAAATGCATTTTTTCAATGATTATATTTCAGAAATGGGGTTTTCACTGAGAAATTTGGGCTTTTGTCAACTGTCAGAGAATTCTCAAGAAACTATGATTTTCTCTGCTAGCAGCTAGGATAGGCTGTTCTTGCCTAAATTCACTTGACTGGCAATTCATGACGTCTACATACTGCAAATTTAGTACAAGTAATAAATAAAAAACAGCAAATTAGTTTATACTACAAACTTGAGAATTCTGAAACTTGTAATAAAAAAGCTGGAGCCACCAAATTTTCCTACTGTCTGTTATCTGCACTTATTGTGAGTGCTCAGCTGAAACATAGACAGGCTGTAGGCCACCACAGGGTAATCATGAGTCCACGACCAACTTGAGTGCCAGCAAAATCTGAGACAACAAAAACTTGTCTCAAAACACAAAACAAGGCAGTACAAGAACAGGAAAGTAGAAATTATAATTATAATTATAATTACGTTGACTTTCATTTGGGAAATAGTATCTGGGATTCACAAGCCCCCACTAGGATCTAAATCTTTTCAGTTTCCTGAGATAAAAAACCGTTAGTCTCCAAAAGGCTCTGTCACTTCCATTCACTTTTTCAATTAGCAGGTGTCAGATAATTGCCAGTCATCGCTTACTTTAACTTTGTAGTTATCATACATTTCCAAAGAAAAGTCAATTGTACATTAGCTCATTTTTCATTTTAATTGAATCTCAACTGTACCCATTGTGAGAAAAAAATCCTCAATAGGACTGATGGATGGATGATGCTCAACTACAGCTTCCATTGCTGGTGCAGACATAGAAACTCTGTGTGTGTGTGTGTGTGTGTGTGTGTGTGTGTGTGTGTGTGTGTGTGTTTAGTTGCAGAGCCAGTAAAATGTAGTGGCTGTAGAGGAAAAATCCTAGACTATGATTGTCAAATTTGGGTTTTTTCTCTTTTGCAGACTAGGGCAAGTAAAATGTCTACAGGCATATGTCTCTATTTTTATGAAATAAAAATAATAGAGGTTTTGTGAGTATTATCTGTCTTTTAGAGAGAGCACCATGGATATGTATATACTTATTAGAAGTACTTATTGTAAGTATATAATCAATATCTATGCACAAGTAGAAATAAGTAGATTTCTTTTTTCTTTGATCTGCTGAAGATAGAATGCCAGGACCTACACATGCTGGGCAAGTGTTTTGTCATTGAGCTACATCCTTGGTCTGTTTAATTATTTTTATGTTTGGATAAAGGACCTCCTAAAGCTGGCCAGCATAGTTTCTAACATTTGATCCTCCTGCCTTAGATTTTTAAGAATGTGGGGCTTTAGTTATGCACCATCATGCTCGGTTTAGCAATACCTGCAAATGCCTACCACACAGTTCCATCACTTAGTGAATGTTGTGGGGTATACCACCCCAGATTTCCTAGGGATATTCAGTGAAGAGAACGTATTGACTAATAAGCTCTAACACAAGATAGAAAGCCAGGAATAAGTAAGAAAAAAACTCGCCGCTACACATAAGCTTATCATACTCAAACTGTACAAAATCAAAACCAGAGAAAAAGTCCTGAGGGTATCCAAGTAAAAAGAAAATATCTATAATGAAACAAGGATAAGAGGTGCACTAAATTTCCTTTTAGAAAATATGCAAACAGAATTGAACAAAGTCAAACATGGAAAATGTTGAAAGCAAAACATAAAAAGACATATGATAGAATTCTATGTCCAGTGAAATTACCTTTCAAGAGTGAAGATTAAAGACTTTCTTAATAGAAACAAAAACTGTGAAGTTAATCAGTAACAAATTTGCTCAGCAGGTAATATTATAGAACGTACTTAAGGGAGAAGGGAAATTATACTAAAAAGAAAATTTGATCTCCATAAATAGAAAGGAAACATTCTAGAGAAGAAATATAAAGCTAAAATATCAACTTGTTAGTTTTCCTATTTAAATTTATCTGAAATATAACTGTTTAGAATAGTGACAGTGCTGTGCTACAGAACGGTGTGATAAAGATAAATGAAATAAATAGTGACAGTTTGAAAAGGCCTATGAGTGGGAAATTGGGAATTCTCTGATAAACTCTCTGTTCTACAGGTAAAATTACACAGTGTATTTGAAGGGAATCTAAAAATTATTTGGGAAATAATATGGGAATATGAGAAAGGACAAAAAATAAGGTTAAATGACATGTAAACACAGGAAATTTGATTGAAGCAGATTAAATTATTATTATTATTATTATTATTATTTGTATTTATATTTGGTACATGGTCTCACTACACAGCTTGAACTCATAGTGATCCTCCTGTCTCAGCCTCCTCAGCACTGGGATTACAGGTGTGTACCACTACACCACGAGTTCCTCGCCAGCTTAGTGCACCCAGGGACAGGGCTGGCACTGCATGTGGTACTAGGGATCGAACCCCAGTCCCTAAATTTGCCTAGGCAGCCACTTAATCCTCTGAGCTTTCTCACCAGCCTGCAGATAAAATTATTAAAGACAGATACGAAAAAGACTGAAAAAAATTAAGTAATAGAAAGTAATCGAAAGCTGATATATATTAATCCAAATAAGATTACACACTGCACTGTAACTAAAAATAGCAATTAAAAGACACACCTTCTAGGAAGATGAATGGGTTCTATAGAAAAAATTTGATATAAAACACAGATAGATTACAAGCAAATGAAAGAGTGCAAATGTTGCTAATATACTATGTGAAGACTGTCCTGAAAAGAAGAATATGCTGCTCTTGTTACCTTCTCTAGAGCATGCACATTTATCTTTCTTGCTGAGATGTCAGGGAAAATTATGATATATCTAATACTATTTTTGATGTTATTATTCTTTCCTTTGTTTCCTTTTCTTTCATTAATACCAGTGTAGCTTACTTTTCGACAAATTAAAATAACAAAAGATGTTTTGGAAAAAAAGTATTAATTATCTTTTTAAAATGTTATGGAATTATAGAAAATCAGTCTACTCAGGAGGATTATTAAGGGAGGAAGTTATATCCAGAACAAAGAGAAATTTGCTTATAATCATGGCTGTCCTAATCTGAGATAGCTGTATTCTGAGATAATCAAGAGCAACATGTCAAAGGCAGCACCCACGCGGAGCCCGAGGACTGCATATCAGGATGTCGCTGTGCCAGAGTCTGTAGAG
>NW_004524943.1:341625-349578 GCF_000260255.1 Octodon degus | reverse complement strand
TGATAATTTGAGAAATGGGAGCTTACTTCCAAATCCACTAGTGATTATAGCTATTTCTTTTAAGATGCTTCTCTTTATGTTAAAGTGAAACATTATCTATACAGCACAATGAATATTAAACATGACATAACATACTTTCAACTTTTTTGTTAGTGTAGAAACAAGACTGTCCCTACTAGTTCTGTTTCTTATATAGTATAATATATTTTATGAATAGATGTTCATAAGAACTGTACAGTACCAGTTATTCTTTTACTGATATATTTTGTCCTTACTTCTGTATTCAATTTGCAAATAACTTATTTGAAATGCCTACATTTATACTTAAAGCTGAAGCTTTCTTTTTATTCTTTATCAACTTTTGCTATCAGTTTGATTCTTCACTAAGCCCATTTGGGAGTCTCAGATTTATCTATCTATCTATCTATCTATCTATCTATCTATCTATCTATCTATCTATCTACATTTATATTGAAACTATTGTTATTTTAATATATGCAAGCATCAGTTTTTAAATCTTACACATTCCAAATGTATTGGAAGATAATTGTCAAGAGAATGCATTTTTCTATCTTTTTCATTTATTGAATATTTTTGGGGTATTTTACTTTTTGACAGTTCTGGTAATAGTTATTGTAGCAGTCAACTTCCATGAAGGATTCATAACTATAAAGCCTTCTATAATGTTCTCTGTAATACTTTATTTATACATGAACTATTATGCTCTTTTAGTCATAATTACATTCTTAGTTATAATGACTAGAATTATGGGATAAGTTAACTGAAATGGTCACTTTGTAGCACCCAGCTGAACAGACTCAGCATGGTGCTGGGTGTGTAAGGCCCATCTGGGGACTGTTGCCAACAGTATCAAAGGAGAAGGAGAGGGAAGATGGTGGGCTGTTGATTCTCCTGGAGAAGCTTGTCATGCTGGTATTCCTGATAGGAACTCGGCTGTTCTCTTCATCAGAGGAGCGTGGGTCCTCGCTGTCTCTAAGGATGTCACCTCTCTTTGGAAGAGGTCTTGTTTTAGCCTTGCACATTGCTTCCTCTATTGAGGACAGATCCCTCAGCCTGCTGGCACAAATCCTTCGCCCCACTGGCACAGACGATCTAACTTCTACCACTGCCCTTTGGCCTACCCAGTACAGATGCTTGATACAAACTTGCATGAGACGTTGTTGTGGGCTCTGCGCCTTCAACTGAATATGTGGAGTACATTGCCATGGGCTCTGGGTCTTCAGCTGAACTTGTACAGGATGTTGCTGTGGTGTCATAATTAGGATTTGCAAGGGAAAATAATTAATATAGGACACATAACTGATAGGATTTTATAATATTCACCAGAGTCAAATGCAAAAGAATGCAGATATGTCCCCATGTTATAGACTCAAAGAATCCAGTTAAAGGCATAGATCCCACAGAAATATCCTGTACCAGTTCAGCTGAAGACCTAGAGCCCATGATAACGTCTCATGTAAGTCTGTATCAAAGATTTATGTTGGGAAGACCCAAAGGTCAGTGGCAGAAGCTGGAAAGTATACTAGTAGGATGCAGGATCTGGACCGGCAGGCTGAGAGATCTGCACTGGAGCCAGGAAGCAACTCCCAAAGTAAGAACCAGAACTCCCCTAAAAGAACTGTTGCTGTCCTCAGCAGCAGCAATGTCCTAAGTTGTTCCAAAGGCAACAGCCAAGTTCATGTCAGAATAGCTCGCAAAACACACTTCTCCAGGAGACTCAACAGCACACAATTTTCCTCTCCAGTTCTCATTTATATGCTGTAGGCAACAATTCTCAACGAGGCCTTCCATGCCCAACACCACCTTGGTTGATTCAGGTCAACTGGATATTGCAAGGTAACGATTAGTTAATCACCATGTGTTGGATCCAGGTTCTCAGGCAGATTCATTGGGTTTCCAGTGTGTAGATAAATCTCTTGTATTCTTCTGCATTTGAATTTTTTGCGTGAATATTATAAAATAATCCTATAAATCATGTGTCCTGTATTAAATTTATTCTCCTGCAAATTCTAATAACAATAGTCACTTTATATTTAACAATTAATTTTACTGGTTTTACTTTTTTATTCATTATTTTAAGAATCTTATTCATTATGAATTCTCTTTGCTTCCTTTATTTTTAAAAGAATTGTTACACTCATGTGCCTAAAGACTAAACTTTTCCTCTTACTCATACTTTCAAGTTCTTGTTATACTATCATTTTCCCCATTTCTTTCACCTTTGGAGCTTGAATGCAGAGGGACAGGCATGCTTAACGTGAGCTCTACTTATGACCATATCCCATAGACCCCAAAGTTTCTATATGCAGGTTTAATCAAGCTAAAGGGGAAAAGGGGAAAGTAGGACTTTTCTTACTAAATTTTAAGTAGCTGCATTTTTATGAGAGCAACTGTTATCAAGTATTTCAATTCAATTTATAAGATGAATTGAACTCACCTGTGTGCGCTTATTCTTCACATTTAACTTTGTACCTGCTGTTTCTTCACTGTCCTCATGTCAGGAAGTTGCCCATATTTCACATTTTGACTGTAGTTAAATTATAAAGGTAAATGCTAAGTGAAAGTAGTATTTTTACTTATAATACTTGCTTAGGTACACTCAAGAACTTGATTTGCTCTTTCAGGCGTGCTTCTAGTGACTGATGCCCAAAATATATCTCTAAATACATAAAATGGTACTATACAGCCTTCACTTAAAGTAGATCTCAGTATAAGCAAATGAAGAACTAAATTTCAAACATTAAAGCAATTCATATCATTATAAACTAAGGGGATTATTTAGAAGGATTTCTGGTCTTGTTACATTCATGTTATTATTTGACCTCAATACATGAGTGCACAATTTCAATTTCACAATTTTCGCAATTTCAATAGGACCATATTTAAATGGATCTATGTGGAATTTTTTAGGAGTAGAACAGGGGGATGGTTGAATGCGTGTTTATAGAAAACCATACAAAATAAACAAAATAAATGACATTTTATATATATGGACACTAGGGTAGCCCTATCTCATGCCATTGTCTTCACGATCATGCAAAGATCTTCCCAAGTCAGACATAACTGCGAGAAGATATTTGGCTTTATCACAGTCTTCATCAGCTTGAAAATTCACCATGCTGAACAAAGCATGGTGAATAAAATCAGTGAACCTGAGAAAAGACCACTCAGATGGATGCAACGGCTAAATGACTACAAATAAACGAGGCAATGGTCATATGATGTTTCTCTCCTAATATTACATAGGCTGTCAAAATTAAAGGCAATGTTGATTAATTAGCCTATTAAGTGAAATGTATGTAGTGAAGTAGAGCTACATGACAAAGGAGTTCGTAAGTCCTGTCTGTATACATCGGTGTTATCATAAGCCTATTATATCATGCAGGCTACCAGCAGGGCAAACTCCAATATATTTCGAACATTACTCCAGACTACCCCATGTCCTCTTAATTGCATATTTGCCTTTTCAAAAGGAATTATCACCAACTTAACTTAAAAAAAATTCTTAGCATATATACATTGTATGCACTAGTGGGGTTTGGTGAGATATTTTTAATACATGCATACAGTGGACACTCACTGCATCAAATCACCTGTTTCCAAATATGTAGCTATACCTGAACCTTTATCCATCACTAGTGACCATACTCTACTTTGAGGGCAACACTTTTAACTTCCATATATGAGAGAAAATATGGGGTACTCATTTTTTAAAAGTAGTCTTATTCATTCATGTTTTAGAAGAACAACTGTTTTGGTAAATTTCACAATCCTTCTGCCTCAGTCTCCAGGGTAGCTGTGATTAAAGACATGGATCCTCATGCCCACTGTATCTGTGTCTGGCTTAGTTCACTTAATAGTATCTTTCATTCATTCTCTGAAAATCACAAGATTTCATTCTTCCTTGTCGCTAAATAATAATCCATTCTGCAACCATATCATGTTGTTTTTCTCCATGCAACAGTGCATGAGCATCCAGTATGATTCCATATCTTCTTTTATGAAAATAGTGGGCAAATAATGTGACCATGTCAATGTCTCTTTCATGTGCTGATTTTATTTCTATTGTTCATATACCGAGCACATACATTATAATTTCTAACCATGTATTTACATTCCTATTTTTCTCTATTTCCATAGATTATAACTTCTACTGTTATATCTTAATGCATTTGCAGTTGGTATCTTTCTGGCATTTAATCATTGTGCTACTTTGTTTATATTATTGTAACAAAATATCTAAGAACGTCAATGTAAAAGACAAGTTTGTTTTTTTCTCAGAGCTCTCAGTTCTTCCTTGTCTGGTTCCATTCTTTCTAGACTTGAGACATAGCAGCACACCTGAATGTGGAGGAGCCTAGCTTCTCATCTCGGAAGCAGAGAGGGAGAGAGCAGAGAGCAAGAGAGTAGAGAGAGAGAGAGCAGAGAGGGAGAGAGCAGAGAGGGAGAGAGCAGAGAGGGAGAGAGCAGAGAGGGAGAGAGCAGAGAGGGAGAGAGCAAGTGCGGACCAGCACCCTCTCCCTGCATTATTCCACGAGTCGAGCTGTAATTCTATATAATTCTTTTGTCTTGCTTTTTCTTCTATAAAAACCTCAGTTCAAATTGACAATAGTATTTTATACCATTTTGATTTTCACTCTTGCCACTAAAATATGTGCAAGCTGTTAGACAAACATTTTTGATGCATCACTTAATCCTTTTCTTATGGTTTGTCAGTAAGTTTCTCATCACTGCTGCAGAGAAACTTACTTGCTATTTGAGATACACAAAACATAATTTTCCATGTTCTTACCAAACTTAATAACAAAATCTTTTCAATTGTTTACTTTTATAGAAATCTTTATTTGAATTTATAAGAGGATATTTTACTCTTTGTGACAAGCTTACAGAAAAACTAAGAATGGTACTGATTTCTCAGATACTTCATTTTTTTATAAATCATCTATTCTTTTTCTTTCATCATTCGTTCAGTGTCTATGAATGTATTCTGTCTTTCTTTTTGAAACATTTCAGAAAAAAATTCTGATAAGACACCCCTTTATTCCTAAATATTTTATAGGTCATAAATTGATAACCTCTACATAATCACAATAAAATTATAAAAATCAGGAAGTACAAGACTTAACTGAGATGTTGCTAATTGTACTAATGTGATGTTAATAAGAAGAGAAAATTTGGTAGATTGTACTTCACTTTCATGTTTCCTTTGTCTAAATGATTCTCTGAGTCTTGCTTTTGTGTTTCTTGACACTAACCTATTTAATAAGAATTACTCTCAACTCAGCTTGCTTTCTGCCTCCCGAGTAGATCTGCTCAGGCTTTTGTACAGACGTCAAGGAGTGATGCTGAGCTGTTCTCATTGCGCCCTGTCAGGGAGCACTTGCTGCTGCTGAGCCTGGTTGCACCCGACAGCACATGAGATCTAGCTAAGGCCAAACCTCACATCTAACTAAGAAAATTACTATTTTTACTTTTGTGCAATAAATAAGTCCTTTTGGGGAAGATCGCCTTTGGAACTCTCATTCTGATATTCCTCCCCACCCTGCCCACCAAGTAGGAATTTCTGTTGCAATTCCATCCAACAATTGTTTTATCCACTGATTGTTTGTTTGTTTGTTTGTTTATTTATTTATTTACTATTTAGTACAGGGTCTACAGAGTCTCACTACATAGATTGGATTCGTTGTAATCCTGTTTTCAGCCTCCCAAGAGCTGGGATTACGTCACTCTCAGTCTCAATCTCTGTCTCAGTGTGCCCAGGGGAAGCGGGGAGGCTGGCTTGGTATGCTGGGGATTGAACCCTGGCTGCTGTGCTCTGCCTATGCAGGTGATTTAACCCGCTGAGCTATTTGGCTGGCCCTCTGATAGTCTTTTTAAATGACATAATGTTCACAAACATTGAGACTGTCAGGTTCCTGTGGCAGTCAGTGTTTTACTATAGAAACAGATGCAACACAAGATCAATAAATGTGTAAGAATGTACAAGATCGGCTTATAAAGGCCAGGCAGGCAGATGAGGAAGAGTGCAGAAGGTGACTGTACATTGGAGACCGAAGGGTTCAATCCAAGTCTGAAATTCACTGCAGTGTCCATGAAAGTCCCTAAGAGGAAACTGAAGGATCTATGCTGGAAGTTGAAGAGTCTGTGTTAGAAGCCTGGACATGATGTCCAAGCTGCAGGCAAAGACTGGAGCTCCTTGGAGGAAAGAACAGTGGATTCATCTTCTTCATTTCCCCTTCACACTACGTGGCAGGGAGCCTCCCTAGCATGGGTCTGCCACCCTCTAGGGTGCAGTGCTGAGAGGATTTAGCTGAGCTTCTCTAACTCAACCTCTTACCTAGACACATTCACGCAACCACCACAATTCTCCTACCAGCCATATCTTAATTCTTCTCACTTCCTGTTCCCTTTCTCCTTCCCTTCCCTTTTTCCCCTTGCTCTCAGAATGCTGGACCTTACTCCATTAGCAACCCCCCCATCTCTCCTTTATTACTTTTTTGTATTTCACCTTTCTCAAAAGGGAGATACCATTAAGTAATTCATTTCATTCAACATTATGTTTTCCATGTACACCCACTTTCCTATGGGTCTTAAATTTTTCTTTTGGCCTAATAATATTCCATTTTGTGTAGATTCCACATTTACTTTATCCATTAGTCTGCTGACTGGCATAGAGGCTGTTTTTTTTGGGATTTAGCTATTATGAATTGTGCTGCTACAAATATTAGTAGGCGTTTACCAATAGTGTGATATAGTATGATATCTGTATTCTTTGGAGTAGACACTGACAAGGGAAATAGGTGAATTAGATGGAATTTATAATTTTAGTTCTTTGAGAAATCTCCATGCTGAATTTTACAATGAATCTACTGGTTTATATTCCAACCAACAATGCATACCACTCTTTCCTCACAGGAGCTGTGCCTATGCCTGTTTTTCCTTAACTTCTTGAGGATTGCTGTTCTTTTGGGGTGAAGGTAGAATCTTCACATTGTTTTCATTTGCATTTCTCTAATAGATAGGGATGTTGAATATTTTTCATATATGTGTTGGCCATTGATACTTCTTCTGAAAAATATCTTTATTTCACTTGCCCATTTCTTGATTGGGTCCTATAAGTTAGGTAACCTAATTTTTTGAACAGTTTATATATTCTAAATGGTAGTTCTTGGTGGAATAGCTAGACAATATTTCCCATTCTGTAGATTGTCTCTGTACTCTACTAATTTGTTCCTTTGCTGCACAGAAGCTTTTTAATTCGATGTAATTTATTTTGTGGTTTCTGTTATTTCTTGTGCAATCAACTGATCTTCTTATATAATTATTATTACAGTAACTGAAGCTCCTGATTTTCAACTCTATGATTCTCTCCACTGTTCTCAGTTGAATTTCTTCTTTTTTTAAGGAGAAGTTTTCTATGTCTTAGGTTGATTTATTAATATTTATGTGGTCACATGGATTTTAATTTTCCACCTGTGTGGGAGAGCTTCAGGCTAATCTGCACCGGCGGGACCTACCAGTCCCAGCCCAGGTGCAGTGTGGGTGAGATGCTCTTTCACCCCCTTGTGATGCCCCCCACCACTTCACAGTACCCTCCCCACCCTGCCCACCAAGTAGGAATTTCTGTTGCATTCTGGGAACCCCCAGATCCATCCTAGCCCAGGCCCAGTGAGTGTGTGGGAGAGCTTCCTCTCCCTTCTACTCCACCTTGTCCCCTCCACACTCAGCTCAGGCCTGGCATACAGGCCTGGGGTGAAACCCTGCAGCTGCAATCCTTGCAGAGAGTGTAGGGGACAGAACCACCCAGCTAGGCCAAGAGCAGAACATCTTGCCAGAGAGGCACAACAGATTTTACCCCCAAGGGCAGCAGCAGGAAGGAGCTGAGCACAACAGCCAGACCCAAGCCAGGCACAACTGGATAAATCCAAACTT
>NW_004524943.1:335734-341142 GCF_000260255.1 Octodon degus | reverse complement strand
AGAGAGAGAGAGAGAGAGAGAGAGAGAGAGAGAGAGAGAGAGAGAGAGAGAGAAAATATATGTAAAGTTTATGAATTAGAGCACAGTATTAGCACAGTATTTCTTATTGCCCAAATATATCTTCATAGTTGTTTGAGTTGTTCTTACCCATTTTTTCTTATCTTATTTGTCTTTTCCTTTTTATTTTACATATACTTCCATACTTATATTCATACCTTTAATCAAATATGTGATATTTTTCCACTTTGGGCAAGTATTGGAATGAATGTGCCAATCTGAAATAATAGTGCAATTAAGAAAGAATCGTCACAGCTAATATAATTCTTGTCCTTCACAGTCTTATCTTTTCCCTGCCTAAAAGCTTTTCTCTTATGATATGACTAGAAACAAACAAAGAAACATCATCCTTTCTATAACTTAAATATGGTTTGGTCATTTTTTTCCTAAGAATTCACTCAGTGAAAATAAACCCTTTTTGTGAGGTATCAGCTTTATGGAACTCAAGTTTGTCACTCACCACTTAAGACATACAATGAGTTCAGGACCAATTATTGGAGAAAGGAAAATCGATGTATTTGGAAAGCTAGCAAGGCAAAGCAGCAGCAGCAACAAAGGCCATGTTGCTGAGAGGCTGCAGGTGTAAGGCATTCATAGAGACTGGAAGAAAGTCCTGGCAAATAGGTAGTTGCCATGTCAGGCATAAAGTTCTGTTGGTCTGCTTGTAGGCTGCTATTATCTTTGGGTCACTAGATAGCCTAGATTGAAAAGTCTTGTGAGTTGGTGTTTCAGTTTCTTTTCCCAGGAATAGCTAACCTGAAGTTAACCTTTTATATAGGATATGCATATTTTACAAGACAAGGGAGAAGGGAGCCAAAGCTAACTTTCCTCAGGGAGCAGGGGAAAATAGTAAAGCAGCTTTCACAAAAGAACACACTTATTTGCATGTCATCCTTGCACAGGGACCATGCTAGACTTCTCTGTATTGTTCCAATTTTAGTATATGTGCTGATCAAGCAATTGCCATGACTCATCCACATGGCTGACACTGACAAAGGATCTGCAAACTGCGGTACAGGGTTTCAGGGTAAATCCTGAGGGGATTTGACTGACACTGGCAGATATAAAAGTTACATTTCTTGTTATATAGGTCTTGCTTTATCTTGGTCTTAACCATCCCGCAGAAAAGTATAAAAATGAGGTATAAAAAGTAAAGCTATATTAATATGCTGAGCTGTAAAAGGCTCAAGTCAACAACTTCTGACATTGCCAGTGCTACGGATAACTCACTACTATTATGGACTACTGGACTATATTGAATTATTTTGCTGAATTCACGCACCTACAATATTTAAATGGCAACACAATACTCATCTCCAAAAAAACTAAATGAAAAAGGGGATACAAATGGAAGACCATTTTGTATCTGTATATACCTTCTCTTAATTCAGTGAGAAGAAAGATTTGTACTAATAGTTTTTGGACAGGATATCATGTCTGCATCTTGTATATTAATAACCATTATGAAGACAAAAATACACACTGTATTAATTATTAAAACTGTCCTACTAACCTGTTTTGAAACTGTCTTGTTGCTATTTGTTTCTCATTAAAATTCATAAAAAATAAAATTAAATTTAAAAAAGAACACACCTAACTCATTATGCAGTTTCAGTCAGAATTGTCACATAGAGGAATGCTAGATGTCTCACACCTGTAATCTCAGCACTCTAGAAGCTCAGGCAGTAAGATCAGCATGAGTTCAAGGCCAGCCTTGGCTGCAGTGAATTTATGCAGGATCTACATAGAGTGATCCTGTGTCAAATAAAATAAATAAAATAAAATAGAAAGCTAAGCTGGTAGGAGATGAAAAATATGTTGCTCAGCCCCATGACCTCTAAAATTCTAAAATTAGTGATTTTTAAATACAACTAAAGTAAAGGATGCTAGAGAGTTTATCTAGCTTTTCACTCAGTTACATAAAGAGAGTGGAAATTTCATCCTGCTCTTGTATTCACGGTCCTTTGGGAGGGGACTGTGACCAGGTAAGCTCATTCAAGAGGAATACTGATGGCATATCAGAGGTTTCCCAACAGGAAAGGTTACATCTAGAGACACATTTGCACACACATTCCTTGTCTCTTGGCAAGTGATGATGCCTGGAACCATCTGAGGACTCTATCAGTGAGAAGCACACCACCAGATATAGCCTTTTGACCTTGGGACTTGAGAACCATGAACTAAAATGGACACTATTTGATGTGCTTGTCTAGGAATGCAAAGTGGGTTAATACAATATTGTATAATAGGAAATAAAGTTGAGAAATTGAGGAAGGCCATGTTTCCCATAGATGGTCCTAGGGTCAGCATTTTAAAAATTCTGTGTTTTAAATGACATATTTTCTAAGATTCTAGAAAGAATATCGAACAGTGATGAAGAGGAAGAGCCACAGTATTATAGGATCTAGCTCTGAATCTTTCTGTGGCCTTAAGGGAGTCAACTAGCCTCCCTATGCTTCAGTTTTATTTCTCATATAAGGCATAATGATACATGTGTTGAAATGTTGATGAGTTACACCCTTGTTAACATCAATGCATAGAATGATTGAAGTACAATAACAATAACTGGTTACTGTTATAATTATTTCAACTTTTCTGATTCTCCTGGAAATATTGAAATTCTAACAGTATTGATGAGCCTACTATGATTTACAGGACAATCACATTTTGATAAATTGAATCTTTCATAGATGTTCATTATGAGTATATAGGACTGTGAGTTGGCACACAAGCATGGAAACACAAATAGAAACACAAAAGGAAAAGATAGTTATATATGTAGCCCCATAAATTATGCAACCATGGATGTTTTCAGAAGAAATAGAAACATTGTACATAAACTTAATATCAAATTGATTTCATAAGATTCCTATGTAGTAGACAGAAGTATAATTTGGGCAGAAATTGAATAAAAGTGGCATATATTTACAGAGGAGGGAGAAAAATGGTTGATATTAGGACTTTTGTAAAACTTATTGGCTATATAAAAATAGGATTATGGCTTATAATTGTAAAAAAGCTTACTATGAGATTATATATTAACTAATAAATACTGAATAAAATATTAATTTATGCTTCCATGGCTCTTTCTTTCCCAGTATGATTATTTCTCATAGTTGACAAAATCTGAGATAGACTTTTCTGCCTATAGCAAATCAAATCTAACGTATCAGATGTCTAGAATTACTATTGTCTATAGGGTAGGTAAAATTCCTGTTTAGATTTACAGCCTTGCAGCTATTTTGCACTGTGCTGCAGAGAGGGCTTTCTTAATCCCTCCGTCAAGGATCAGACAAGAATTTGAGGGTTTTTAGATTCTAGGGCTGGGCCTCTGTCTCCTGAGCTAGTTTCCTTTCTGATTGCTTCCCATTTGAATTTCTAGCCTTCTGGAAACAGTATCCAGAGTTTTTTCCTGTGGTACCTCCTGGTAAAATAACGGAGTTTTTGTCTGAGTTTAGCATTTGTATTTCACGTAAACCTAGGATCACCCTTAAATTATATCAATACAACTCTCATATTAAGTAAGTTCTGCCATTCTAAAAAAAAAAGTCAGCTCTACTTTCTGCCAGTGTTCTGTCCCTCTTCAGAGACTTCAAGTAGTTTTATTGTAATATTTTTTTCAATATTTATAATTGTTATAGGAGTATAGTTTCTTCTGATATAATGCATATATTACTAGTATCTGGAATGGTTTTTGACTTTGAAATTATACAATTGTCTTATGAACTCCATTTTCCTAATGAAAACTATAACTCAGTCTATATATCACTTTAAAGGCAAGTTCTAAATGTTCTTTAATTGTTCTCATTTTCTTAGACTATCTTCAATTTCCAATAATAAGGCCAGTGTTGAGGTGAAAAAGAGAGAGACTGAGACAGAGACAGAAAGCTAGATTTTCTTGACTCTTTTTTTGTTTCAATCTCAGATTTTTCTTTCTTTTCAAATTCATAGTTATTTTTTGGAAATAAACGCTCTGAGTTATTTCTGTTATATTTTCTTGTAATTGATTCAGTGCAGGTTCATAATACCAGATCGCTGAAACTTTCTTGGTCTCCTGAATAATTCATTCCTGACAGACTCTGAAGACTATTTTGAATTAATTAACCACGTGCTGCTTCTTGTTATTTTGTTTTTTGAGATCCACAAGAGATTCTATTCATGACTAGATTTCTTCATCATTCTTATAGTTGATTACATGAATTAGCATCTGATCCCATCTTTGATGTTCACTTCCCATAATCTTTCTAGTCCCATTTCTTTGGCTTTTTGTGACATACCATGCATGCCTTCAACATCACGCGTTTTCTTTCCTTCTTTAATAGCTATCCATTAGTTTAAACATTTTAGTCTTCTAAATATTTTTATTTTCAAAATTCTTATTCTCAAAGAAATCTTCCCTGAGTATTTTATTTAGTATTACTCTACTCTATTAGCTAAGATGTAACCTTCACTGTGTCAGAATATTTTTCCCCAGAATATGTTCCCTAAATGTTTAAAGAGTGGATATCACATATTTAGCAATAAATGCTTTTTCAACAAATAGATCTGTGCTATGCTTCATGGATCTATTTATCAAATGTGTTTTACAATTTTATAGTTTCTATGTCTGTGTTAGATTCAGGGTGATTTCTAGAACTATTAATGGACTAATTCTCTGTTCCTATAGATGTTGTTTGCTATTTAGATTAATACAATTTCTAAAACATCAACAACTATTTTTATTGCAAAACTTAGTTGCTTTGTTTACAAGTTTCTTACATTTGCATTTTAACTTTAATTTCTGAGTCTTGCCTGTTCTTTTAGTTTAAGTTCAAAGTTATACTATTCTTCTAAAGATTTTTGTTTTTTCTGATAAAGAGCCTCCTCTTTTTTTTAAATGTATTTGGTTATTGCAGCATCTCACTATGCAGCTCAGACTTGTGGTGATCCTCCTGTTTTCACCCTCCCCCACACTGGGATTACAGGTGTGCTCCACTATGCCTGGACTCTGGCTGGCTCAGCCTGCTCTGGGGGCAGGGCTGATGTGACATATGATGCCAGAGATCAAATCACTGTCCCTGCCCCTGCCTAAACTTGTCTAAGCAGGTGCTGTAGTCCAGTGTGCTGTCTTATTGGCCACAGAAACTCCTCTTGTAGTTCAGGCTGTTTTGCACTTGCAATCCATCTACTTCAGCCTCACAAATGCTAGGATTACACACTTGCCCAACAATGATTGTGCTCTTTTTCTATTTTTAATGGTGTGGTTTATTATTTGATTTGTAATTGTCAGCTGAGTCCATCTTCGGAGAGGCTGTTCTCTATGGAAGCACTACACTTTGTGTTTCTCTCTGTCTCTCTGTCTCTCTCTCTCT
>NW_004524943.1:332540-335609 GCF_000260255.1 Octodon degus | reverse complement strand
TCTCTCTGTCTGTCTCTCTCTCTCTCTCTCTCTCTCTCTCTCTCTCTCTCTCTCTCTCTCTCTTTGTGGAAATCAGGGATTGAATTCAGGCCCTTGATATTACCGGTTTGTGTTTCAAAGGCACTTAGGCTACTCCCATAGGACAGTGTTTGCTACTGCAAAGATCCTGTGTCATTTTCCCACTTTCAAAATAGTCTTATCTGCTGAATATAATTGAAACACATCTCACTGTAAGCAAACATAGATGTTTCAGTTATGCCTGTCAGTGCCTCAAATCTCCTGCCTTTAAGGCACCATCCCCTTAGCCTGAGTGCATAGTTGTTTATGCCTACACCATAATTTATAGATTCATTTGTTGCTTAAATCTGTCCTTTTCCATTTTGCAGCTCTATTTGCCTCCTGCTGCTTTTGGTCATTCTTGTTCCTTGGTTTAGCGGTTAAATATGTATTTTTAAAATATACTTCGTATTGCTAGATATTTACATTTTTCCGAAACTGAAAGAGAAATTTTGCCTCATTGAAAGTATGTAAAATCTTTCTCCCCATAGCATCCCCTGTCTGTTGAGCCACACTTCAATCACAGCCTAGTCCATGCAGCTTGGCACAGCACGCTGTAATCAGAGTTACCATCATTTTTGTAAGCATCACAGAAATTCTTGTCCTTATAATTTTATCCATACTCCTGTAATGTATCACTTTAATTATTTTTCCAAAATCCTTTCTAGAAAACTCATATATGCTATTAAATACCCAAAGATGTATCTCTACAGAGCTGTCACAAACTTTTCAAGCAGAGTCACCTTATCCCTGGAGTTCATCAGGTTGTGCTCTGAGTAGAGCTGCCCATCCTTTCAGAGCAGAAGGAGATTCTTTTTATTCTTTTTCCATTAGTCCTCACTGAATTTTTTTTTAAAAGAATAAAAGAACAAACATGAAAATTATAAATGTAAATAAATTTTTGGAAGCACTATTAGAAATAAAAATATCTTCTTTCAAATTTTGAGTAGTATAGAAAAAAATATGCTTCCAAGTCAGAACACTTTTAATATGTCATAGCTGTTTACAAGTTCACTTTTGTCTTCTGTAAAAGTTATAAGAATCAATCAATTTTCAGTTGTTAGCTAATTCAAACATTAAAGAAAGTATAACACTTCTGTCTTTACTACAGAAAAGAGATACTGAATAGTCCATCATGATATTTTTCAAATGAAAATGCACATAAATAAAATCATAATTATAATTTTAAGATCTGCCTCTTTTATTCATATACTTACAAAATTAAATGGCCACTTAATCTCAGAAAGCTTTAGTTAAATTTTTATTTACATAATTGACAAAATTTAACACAAATGATAGAGGAAAACATTATAGATTACCTATTTCAATTAAATATAAAAGTCAAACCTTTTCCTTTAGATGTAATGTTAATGTCTGCCTTCTCCAATGACAAAATCTGTTTTGTGATAAGGTTTAACTGAAGCTTAATCTTTTGATGTAGATGAATAAAGAAATATTATTCCTGGGTACAGAAATTATATTTTAAAAAGTATTTTTAGGATGCCCAAATAATATGCTGTTCATTTTACATAGTAAATGAAAAGAGAATTGAAAGAGAAGACGTTTTACTGGCTTGGACGTATCTCAATGCCTAATGTCATCTACTTAATAAAGATTGACATGTAAGCTAATGATGATGAAGTGGGGTTATACATACTGTGCAACCAGGCATTTCTGTGGGGTGACGTCAACTTAAATATTGATACATGGACAATTTAATTTGTCAGTTATGTAGAATGCTTAATCTTTAATTTCTTATCAATTAAAAGTCATTTTAGTCAAATCCTATGTACATATTTATGTTTCTCACATAGTCAAATCACTGTATTTATCTGTGAATATATATGCATAGAGACTCAAATCACTTAATCAGAAATGTGTGAATCATAACATAATTATATATACATATATAATCAGTATAACTGAATTTTGGGAGGGAAGAGAAACAGTTTTGTTTTTTTTTTGTCTCTTCTTACCTATTTGCCAATTCTTTTCAGCACTCTGGGAAAGGGAGATGCTGGCATCTGAGTGGAGCTAGTGGCATTTATGCGGGAGCTTTCTCTGTGGTTAGAGACAATGCCAAGAGCTAAATCTGCGGAAGATTTTAGAGATGTGGGTGAAATCTGATCGATGGGCTGGCCAAAGAGCTCAGCGAATTAAAGCTCCTACAAGCAGGAGCAAGGGGTGGGGGTTTGATCCCCAGGCCGGCCTGCCGGCCCCACCCAAGGGGCGTGAAGACAGCAATTGAGACTGGGCGTGGTGGTGCGTGCCTATAATCCCAGCTCTTGGGAGGCTGTAAACAAACGATCACTGTGAGTCTGATCTAGTAGTGAGACCCTGAACACACACAAATATAGAGAAAGAAAATGCCAATGTTGTCATTGGTTCCTATGACAAGAAGTAATTTAATCATTCTGAATTCTCAGCAAATTTGACTTAAGACAAATCAAAAAGTTATAAAACATAATATATTTGATTTCATAGTGGTACTGGAGTGTGTTCTTTATGGAGGAACACAAGAGAAGAGGACACAGAGAACACTGCATTACCTTAAAAAACAAAAAATCAGAAGAGAAGCACAGGTATCATATTAATCTATTAATTAAAAAAAGGTAACGTCAAAACAATACTAATAAAGATATAAACACATTGAAAGATGGCAGCAATTAGTGTCATATACCTACCACATGCATGAATGATCTGAAATATATTATTAAAAGACAAAATATTGCATTAAAGCACAAAATGCCATTGTGTTCTGGTACCCAGAGAACACTTTAAAGATGGTAGTAAAATGTGTTGAAAATAGAGAAGAGTTCCAGATCCTTAACACTGTAATCTTATACTTCATGTAATGGTTGATAAATAATAACAGCAGGAGAATATTTGAAAAAAAGTCAAGGTATATTGACATCAAGAATAATGTACACATACAAAAGAATATAACGGTGCTATATCACTGGCTGATTATTTTGAAAGTAGAAAAAATTGCATGTCAAAATTTTTACTGAG
>NW_004524943.1:311525-332440 GCF_000260255.1 Octodon degus | reverse complement strand
TTAAAGAAAGTATAACACTTCTGTCTTTACTACAGAAAAGAGATACTGAATAGTCCATCATGATATTTTTCAAATGAAAATGCACATAAATAAAATCATAATTATAATTTTAAGATCTGCCTCTTTTATTCATATACTTACAAAATTAAATGGCCACTTAATCTCAGAAAGCTTTAGTTAAATTTTTATTTACATAATTGACAAAATTTAACACAAATGATAGAGGAAAACATTATAGATTACCTATTTCAATTAAATATAAAAGTCAAACCTTTTCCTTTAGATGTAATGTTAATGTCTGCCTTCTCCAATGACAAAATCTGTTTTGTGATAAGGTTTAACTGAAGCTTAATCTTTTGATGTAGATGAATAAAGAAATATTATTCCTGGGTACAGAAATTATATTTTAAAAAGTATTTTTAGGATGCCCAAATAATATGCTGTTCATTTTACATAGTAAATGAAAAGAGAATTGAAAGAGAAGACGTTTTACTGGCTTGGACGTATCTCAATGCCTAATGTCATCTACTTAATAAAGATTGACATGTAAGCTAATGATGATGAAGTGGGGTTATACATACTGTGCAACCAGGCATTTCTGTGGGGTGACGTCAACTTAAATATTGATACATGGACAATTTAATTTGTCAGTTATGTAGAATGCTTAATCTTTAATTTCTTATCAATTAAAAGTCATTTTAGTCAAATCCTATGTACATATTTATGTTTCTCACATAGTCAAATCACTGTATTTATCTGTGAATATATATGCATAGAGACTCAAATCACTTAATCAGAAATGTGTGAATCATAACATAATTATATATACATATATAATCAGTATAACTGAATTTTGGGAGGGAAGAGAAACAGTTTTGTTTTTTTTTTGTCTCTTCTTACCTATTTGCCAATTCTTTTCAGCACTCTGGGAAAGGGAGATGCTGGCATCTGAGTGGAGCTAGTGGCATTTATGCGGGAGCTTTCTCTGTGGTTAGAGACAATGCCAAGAGCTAAATCTGCGGAAGATTTTAGAGATGTGGGTGAAATCTGATCGATGGGCTGGCCAAAGAGCTCAGCGAATTAAAGCTCCTACAAGCAGGAGCAAGGGGTGGGGGTTTGATCCCCAGGCCGGCCTGCCGGCCCCACCCAAGGGGCGTGAAGACAGCAATTGAGACTGGGCGTGGTGGTGCGTGCCTATAATCCCAGCTCTTGGGAGGCTGTAAACAAACGATCACTGTGAGTCTGATCTAGTAGTGAGACCCTGAACACACACAAATATAGAGAAAGAAAATGCCAATGTTGTCATTGGTTCCTATGACAAGAAGTAATTTAATCATTCTGAATTCTCAGCAAATTTGACTTAAGACAAATCAAAAAGTTATAAAACATAATATATTTGATTTCATAGTGGTACTGGAGTGTGTTCTTTATGGAGGAACACAAGAGAAGAGGACACAGAGAACACTGCAGTACCTTAAAAAACAAAAAATCAGAAGAGAAGCACAGGTATCATATTAATCTATTAATTAAAAAAAGGTAACGTCAAAACAATACTAATAAAGATATAAACACATTGAAAGATGGCAGCAATTAGTGTCATATACCTACCACATGCATGAATGATCTGAAATATATTATTAAAAGACAAAATATTGCATTAAAGCACAAAATGCCATTGTGTTCTGGTACCCAGAGAACACTTTAAAGATGGTAGTAAAATGTGTTGAAAATAGAGAAGAGTTCCAGATCCTTAACACTGTAATCTTATACTTCATGTAATGGTTGATAAATAATAACAGCAGGAGAATATTTGAAAAAAAGTCAAGGTATATTGACATCAAGAATAATGTACACATACAAAAGAATATAACGGTGCTATATCACTGGCTGATTATTTTGAAAGTAGAAAAAATTGCATGTCAAAATTTTTACTGAGAGTTAAAATATTATTTAAAAAAGCATGGATATTTGATATTTTTGCATTTCAAAAATATCCTTATGTACTCATGCATTATTATAGACAACACAGGAAAGAAACACCTTTCAGATGTTATTGTGGTTTATGTGAGGAGATAATTAGTTAAGCATTAAAACAAAAAAGATAAAGTTTTAAAAATAGAATTTGTGTCCTTAAAATTTGATGAATCCCTAGCTATCCCAATGTACAAATCGGAAATTTAGAGGGAAATATAAACAGAAAGTATGGAAGTTTTGAATTAAATATTAGAATATTAAATAAAACATAAAGGATAAACTTAAAAGCACATGCTGGCCCCACACCCAGGGTGCACTGAGAATGCAGCTGAGGCAGGATGTGGTGGCATGTGCCTGTAATGTAGAGCTTGGGAGGCTAAAAACAGGAGCATCACTACGAGTCCGATCTGTGTAGTGAGACCCTATAGACCTTGTAGAACCTATACCAAATACATATAAAATACACCAAATTTTACAAGAACATGAAAATATCTGCTCTGCAATGGATGTGTTCGATTAACTAATATTTAATACAGTTATTACTAAGGATAGATTTACCTTCAAATATTTAGTTATTTTTCCTATTAGGCTCCAAGTTCTTATCACCCTCGGTTTTGTCGACATTTTTAAATAACTAACATCTATTATCTTTTTCTATTCATCAATTTGATTTCTCTGATCTTTGGTACTGTTTTCCTTCTATTGATTTGAATTTTTCTTTTCTTTTTAAAAGAGCTAGTTCAGTTGTCTTAAAGACATTTCTTGTTTTTTTAATACGAGCAACTAAAACACTTCCGCTGAGCACAGTTATGACAATTGTATGGAGCACATCAAGTCTGGCGCTCGTTGATAGTTTTTGCCTTGAAAATTTGTCATGGTGTTCCATTTTTGTATGCTAAGTACTTTTAAATCTCATTACCTGTACTTTGAATGCATACTTGTGGAGCCTTTATGACTCTGTCCCGGCAAAGAGCGAAGATGTTTTTCATTTGCAAAGCAATTAACTTTCTTGGATTCACTCTGCGACATCTGTCTTTGCTGTGGTGGGCGCTCCTTCAAGGCTCAGCTCTGTCATCTGGCCGGAGGTTAAGCTGATTTGAGTTGGCTTCAAACGAACACACATGACTCACAAGTCGAGGAGAGAGTTAACAAGAGCTTATCCACAGCGTTTGAGGCTCTCCTCTAATATTTATGTTTTCTGGTCATTCCTTCTTTCCCTTCCAGCAATTCTAGTTGTGCTAGTCTCTGATGTTTTAGATCTGAATGTGTAGAGTTTGTCAAATTTTCTTTTAATGTTCTGCAACATGCCGAAACTGCCTTTTGCCCTCCAGATAAAACTATAAACTTTGGAAGCTCATTATGTTTCTCTCTGTTTCTCAAAATTTGGACTCCCCTCTACTCTGCCTTCTTTCTCTTATTCTCCTAAGACCTAATTTGGTTTCATTTTGTATTTTTTCCAGCATTTTTTCTTTTAAGAAGATTCTTCTGATAAGAGTTTATATTTGAATCTGAACTCCTAAGTTTTCTAAGCCATCTTTTGTAAAGAATATGGCACTTTCCACATAAATTTTTAGAAGACAATAATAAAAATCCTTAATATTGTCATTAAACATCTAAATGTTTTGACTTTTATTACCTACTATACGATAATCTGCTTATTGACTTTTTCCCCAAGTGACAATTAAAAATATTAAAGGACCGTAATCTAAAATTGTCAATGGTTTGCAAATTTATTTAAAATCAGGAAAGTATAATTATACTTTTTGTCAAGTATTGCTACATACCTTGCTTTGAAATAATTTTGAAATTATTAATTTCAACAGAATAGCTTTGTGAAAAGCTTTCAAACTAAGCAACAGAAAGATATTGCAATTTAGATATTTCATTCGCTGCATGGAACAGCCACACATGAGGCTCAATTTAGTTATTGATGCAAAGTACTTCCCAGAACAATACTTAAATGATATAGGAGAAGAAGGTTTTAGGCTCTTCATATAGTCTCACATAGCTGCCTGGGATAGTCTAAAAGCCCTCAGGAAGATAGTTTATGCAATCTCCAGTTAGTATCTTTAAAAGCATAATTGTTAATAAAATATTAATGGAGAAGAGTTTTATTTTAGTGCCTACTGGTTTTTATTCAATACAAAATTAAAAATTTCATACCAGCAAACTGATTATTAACTTCACCTACCTAATAATTTGAGATTATATGGAAAATTATTCCTTATTTTACAGTAATGATGTCTTCATAATTTGGAAAAAATATGTCAATGTAGAATGAATACACTAGAGGTCAAGTTTGGACATCAAGAAATTAGTCACAAAAAAAAGAAAGAAAAATTAGTTGCAGTACCAAACAGGATTTTCAGTACTTAAATTTCATTGGTATGTGCAGTCAGCACATAAGGATTGCGGTCATAGCAGAGCTGGTCCAAGCGCAGCACACATCTTCATTGCTTCTACTTCCCTTTGCCGCCTCCCTCCTTTCTCTCACCTTCCCTCTGTCTATTAGTCCCCTTCCCATTTGCAAATGATCAGTCTCTGTATTTCCAATGATTTTAATGAAATTTTCAGTAAGTATCTTACTTTTCTGTTCAATTCTTTTCTACTGAAATGAAGATGATTGAAGCACATTACAGGGAAAGTTATGGTCTATTGCTTTTTTTTTTTTTTGCACATTGTCAGGGATTGAACTTGGGACCTTGCACATTATATTCAGGCACTTAAGTCACTGAGCTGTCCCCAGCCCTGGTTGTGGTCGATTGCTTTTATTGGATGTCAAACAATTTTAAAACTTTATTTTTTCTAAAAGTTGAAAATTATTTATAGTATTGTCAATATGAGGATGATTTATTTTATCATTATGGAAATGTACAATGACAATAGTGATATTGGAAGAACCATGTTTTAATAAAAACTTTCCAAAGGATAAAGATAGGCACAGAACAGATGGGTAGATTACTCAACTGACTGTACTATGAGGAACTCAGACATTAGCTGACTAGTAGCCAAAAATACTGAAATGTGACCATAGAACTATAAGGACAAAACTATTGAAGCATTAAGTAATCCACAACTAAAATGGTGAGACATTTAGACAGCCTTTGAGTGAGTTGTATAATTTTTCTTGCACTTTTTCTTCATGACATGGTTGTAGTTAATTTCCACATGTGGCTGTGGCATTAGAAGTTTTGTTCCTTAAATTACACAAGCAAACATTCTACCCCCATGTTGCCCTTCTCCTACTGTTACATGATTATTTTTCACCTAGGAGTAGAAATTGAAAATCCACAAAACTATCTATTTTGCTGTTGATGGCTAAAAAACATAATGGCAATGAAAATAAATTGGAAAATTTGGTCACAGGGTAATAGCAGCCAAGAGTAATAGAGATTATAAATTTCTTCTCAAAATGAGGTAGTAGTGAAGGCTTAATAGGTGATAGGCTTTGTCTCCACAATAAGCATTCTTGCTAATTCGAAATGAAATTTAAGTTGCGTGGAATAAGATCAGGTTATGTGATCCAAACATAATGGGGGATAACAACTGAAAAAAAAAAATCTGCTTCCTTACGTGACAGCAATAAGTTGCAGCTAATAATAGAAGGGAAAAGACAAGTTTTATAATAGAAAGGAAAAGACAAGTCTCTGCACTTACCCTTGACTTCACCTAGGCAAAACATGAAATCACTTTTGCTGCTGTGAACCACTTAATTTCTTCTTGGGCATTATTGCTTAGTTATATTTTAGTGATGAAAGTTATCGGCATTGACTTTATTGACATTTAAACTGATATATTTGAATTGCTTGTGAATGAAACCAGCATTATCTCTGCATTCATACTGCAGAGTACTTGAGGAGACAAATGTGGATCCCACATACCTGTCTTGCTTGTTCACCACCCACTAAACACTTTTTGAATGAAGACATTATTCCTCCATCAGGTTAGGTGATGGAAAATTGATAGTTCTAAGATATTTATTAACTTGTTGTTTCTCGTGTTGTAAAACACTGAATACATTCTTTTAAAAATTTCAAATTGTGATCATTTAGATCTAAAATATTCCTTCAAGGATCATAGAGTGAGTGATGGGATCTTTTGGGAGGTATATGGATGATGGGGGTGCTGTAATTATCAGTGGGTCTGTCCCTGATAACTCATAGCTTGCTGTGCTTTTTGGAGATGAGGCCCTGTCTGAAGAGACAGCACATTACGGATCTGACCTGGAAGGGATTTTCTTCTCTCTTCCCCAACCCCTCAATCTCTCTCCTCTTCCTAACTGTTGTGAGAAGAGCAATGATCCTCCTGCAGGCCCTTTCACCACGACATTTTGCCTTAAATTTTGCCAATTCAGGGTTGAACCTCCTGGAAACTGGAAGCCAAATGAACCTTGCCTCTCTCAGTCTATGGGTGTCATGTATTTTCTCCCAGCAAAGGGAACGTGACTAAGAATAAGCTTCACAAGTAGAAATGGGGTTGCGGCTGGGGCAGCTCCTGATCATGTGGATTAAAAAGCCTTTGGAACTGGTTTGCAGGAGTACTTTGGAAGACTTTGAGATTCAGGCTAGAGAAGGCTGAGAGTACTGTGAGCAGAGGCTGAAGAGGACCTCTGGTTAGAGCTCAGGAGACAAAGATGCAAACGGTAAATCTCAGGACCAGAAGTGTCAGCTGAGAACAAGAAACAGCGGGAATTGGGCTAACAGCTGCATGTGTTCACAAGGGCACAGAATTTGTCCTCCTGTTTCTGATGTCATAAAGCACTGCTTCCACTTCAGTTTAAAGGTGGTGGGATGTGCCTGGCAAGCACAAGGACCCAGGTGCAACAGGGCAAGGTGGCACAGGCATGCAATCCCAGTGTTGAGGAGGCTGAGACAGGAAGATGACTGCGAGTCTGAACTGAATAGTGAGACTCTGTACCAAATAAATGAATAAATAAATAAATATGAAATATTAATAATAATGATAATGATGGTGGGATAAATAATTTGGAAGCTCAATATTTAGTCTGCATTATGGGTTCTACTGGCTCCTTGTATATGTATCTATAGTAAAATTCAGAAGAGAAAATGCAAGCTGAATCATTTGGAATATGTGTTCACCTGTAAATTTGGGGCCACGGTTCCCGTAAAGATAAGCATTTAAAAAATCCTAGTATTTTGTATCAGATTGATAATGAATAAGGTTTGAAGGCATCTGAGGAATCAGAATGACCCCCATGTCACAGAAGATATCCCCAGGAAGCCTTCATTCAAGGATGCCAAAGAAGATATTTCCCAAAATTCAACCCTGCAAGCATTCAGAAGTTATGCCAGCCAAAACCATTGAAGACCAGCTACTGTTCCTGCCTGTGGAAGACTTTTCCATCAACCACTTGTTGCTGATTTTTCAGGTCTGAAGAATAAAGCATTGTAGGTTACAAGGACATCCACCCAGCTTTCAAAGGAAGGCCTGAAAAGCTAACCAGTCTCCCCTCCAAAGGTAGTATGTGAAGTTGCTATAAAAGTGAGGTCAAAATTTTAGTGGAGATCTTGAAGAGTTACAGGAACCTGAATACCTTCTGAGAATGAAGCACAAGCAAACCAAACTTTAAATATCCAGTCCAAAAGAGAAGTCAGGCGGGCAGCAAACAGCAAAGCTATAGGAGCAGGGACCACCCAGTCCCTCAGGAGGTAATATCTCACCATAATATGCCTTGGGTGCTACACAAGTAGCTGTGGGATTTAATGTTTGGCCTGCTGATGTGGCCAAGCTTCACTTCAATTTTTTTCTATCCTGTACTTTGTCCCTTTGAGAATGAGAACATGTATCCCATGGTATTATATGTTAGAAGTGTTTAAATTTCTATTTTACTTTTAGAGAAGCTCAAAGGTAAGAGTTTACCTGGAGTCTCAAAGGAAACTTTGGCCTATGACTGTTCAGCAATGTCAGAACTCTTAGGATGTTTGCAACTCTTACTGCATGAATTTTTCATGAAACAAATGAGCTTTTGGGGGATAGTATGTGGAATATTATGGTTTAGATCTGAACTATTTCCCGAAAGTCTCCTGTGTTCAGAGGTAAAACTTCGGAAAGATGATTGGGATATAGGGGCCACTGTACTAATAACTATGCCATGAAGCATTGATTTTTATGATCCCTAAAAAATGTTATTAGACTATCAGTGACAAAGCAAATAGGTAACAATGAAGATAATGTAGGCATAGAAGCGTCAAAGATTTTAATCAATCATAAGAGGTTCTCATTATAAAAGGCTATTATATTTGAACTGATAAAAGAGTGACCTCAGTAAGCAAATGACTTACTGTGACATTTTGTAATAAAAAATACAAGAAACACTTGCCTACATGATAACTATAATCATGCAAGTTATTGAAGTTTATGAACAACAAAATTTTATTTATGTATAGCATTAATATCGTTGAAGACACATTTTTATTGTCTATAATTTTATTGTCTATTTGTTATATAATATGATTGAGTGGTTCTCATAATTCCAGGATCTTAGCAGCCATCTCCCAATATATTCAAATACAGATAGTTAAAGTTTCTTGTGTTAATAGAAGACATGAGGAAAACAGAGAAATAGAGACACAAACGTAAAGGAAGTATCTTTGCTAACACTGGAAAACCTTTAAAATCTTAATATTTTTCAAATCTTTGGAACAAACAAATGTTGATTTTATAAGTTCATATTATAACTTCAATTTATGTCACAGTGAAGTTTTGAAGCCCCAGGATTAAGCATTCACACTATTCTGTCTTCACGAAGAGTACATTCCGAGAAGACAACAGAACTGGCATTGCACCTCAACTATCCAATTTCCCATCCGTAACAAGGAAGACAATTTCCTCTGCTTCTGCGCATCTCCACCTGCTGCAAGTGAAGGGCAACAAATATCACATGCGGTGCGGCCTGGTTTGAAGGTTAAGTGAGACGTTTCATGCAAGGAGCAGAGCAGAATGGCACACAGCACTTATTAATGTTAGCTGTCAGAGCCACCATCACCACTATATTCTGCCATGGAGCTGGTACATGATAAAGAATCCAAGCCTAATTTATCACAAATATGAGATTGTGAGAGAAGAAAGCAATTTTGCCTGCACCTGAGCAAGGGAAGACAGCTTCTGCTACTGCGCATTGGCAATACAAATAAGCCCCGTGACGCAACTCTCCTTAAAACAACACTTATTCAATTTCCAAACAATAGTACAAATTTTTTTTCTTGTGGTTTAGACTTAAAAATTTTCCACGCAATCTATGTTTTAAGAAGAAAAATAGGGCATATGGTGTTATAATCGACTTTCTGTAGAGATACGCAAAATATTTGGCAAATATATTATGCGACAGCAGCCAGAATGTTGGAAAATGTAATCTTCTGAAGAAAATGGTTTATAAGAAATTTATTTTACAGTAGTTCTGTTTGGTAATACTGTCATCTGTATACAGTGTAAATATTATTCAGTGTCTAGGGGGCATGGGATTTCAAGGAAAAACAGACTTTTAAAACCCAAATTTCAAAGAAGAGCATTAATTTTCTATATGAGTAAAAGTTGGGTATATATTTTTTAAAAAATGAGATTTGTGCCATTTTGAAAAAAATAGTCTTGATCGGTGCTACGCTGTTGTCAGAACCATTCCTAGCATGTTCCTAAGCCAGCCCAAACTGTCTACAAGCTTAATGTAGCAGCATTACAACTTCAGGACACCCTCAGCAATTTAGCAAAACCTCATCTCAAAAACACAAACATAGAAATTGGCCATGGATGTATTTCTGTACTCACTTTTGTTCCCAGTGAGTGGGGACAAAAGCATCCAGCTCAGCATTTCTGTGCCCTAGACCAGCCCTTTGAATTGAACGTAAATACTAAAGCTCTTACAGGTCACATATTTATTTTACTGTAAGATGCTTTGTAGGCTCTAAACTCAACCAAACTAATATTAATTCATGAGACAAGTAAAAGTCAAAAGGACTTCTAACTTGTTTTCTGGGACTTATCACTATTGTCAAACAGACTAAACTGTTCCAAATCCTAATATACTGAGATCTGACCATTGCTGATTGATGGATTCCTCGCCTATACGGAGCCAGTTACCACTTTCCTTGCTGTAGCTTAACCCCTTAAAAGTGCAAATGCAATGCATTTAATAAATCAGTAACCTAAAAAATCTCTAATACAATAACAACTAGTATTCATATTTTATGTCATTTATTCATTAACTCATTTAAATACATTAGAGGTCTTTTAATTAAATGGATTATGTTGACATCAGAGATACTGAAGTTGGCTAATTTGTGTCAAGGAACAAATGTGGTATCAGTGTGTAAGAACTATCAGTAATATCCATATCCATCAGGTGTTTATCGTGCTTTCTTCACATTAGGCCTACGTATGAAGCGAAGATAGTGTAAATCTGAAATATATCCTGCCACCACAGAGCTTCAAGTCAAGTGAATGGTATGGCAAGAAATAAGTATTTAGATAAGCCATAAGAATACTGGCAAACAAAGTGAGCAATAAAGGTGCTGTAAGAGTGGTACTCAAAATATGAAGGAGCAGAATATTTATCAGGAAGGATTTTATAGACAGAAAGGAAGTGATGAAGGAAAGTAGAATTGTGGTTAAAAATATTGAGGGTATGTATGCTCCTGGCACATATGTATTTGTCAGATATCATGTGGTTTGGGTGTAGGATGAATGAACATGTAACTAATCATCTACAGTTTCATCCAAATCCAATGGTTTCATCCAATGTTTTCATCCAAATCATCATTACCCTAAAATATAACTAAAATGCAGTATAGACTATGAGAACTTTGTATCTTCTTTTGCATATCAATAAGGCAATTCCAAAAGATTTTGCAGATAGTATACTATAAACAGAGATATATTTTGGAAAGACTAATGTGGTAGCCATGTGTGAATGAACTAGGAGAGGGTAGAAATTAGAGGCATGAAAACCAGAAATGTATTGTCAAATATCTCTGAAATAGCAATAGTAATTTTCATGGAAGCATAAAAAAATAATGGCTAACTTGCAACTACTGGAATCTAGACAAATAGTTTAGATGTTTATAACTTCTTTTTTTTTATTCTTTTGCATTTTAGGAAAGGGTCTACACGGTGTTCAAGGTCTCACTACTAGATTGGACTCATAGTGATCCACCTGTTTACAGCCTCCTAAGATCTGGGATTACAGGTGCACCCCATCATGCCCATTCTCCATTGCTGTCTCAGTGGGCCCTGGAGGTAGGGCCAGCAAGCAGGCAGGGGAATGGAACCCCTAGTCCCTGCACTTGCTTGCAGGTGCTTTAATCAGCTGAGCTATTTGGCCAGCCCTATAACGTCTTAAAATTTGAATTTGAGAAGAACATTTTGTCTCACTGATTTTAATTTCCCCCAAAAGTTTATATGAGATTTTGTCTAAAGCAGTTCCTCATCAAATTAGATTTGGTAATTATTAACTCACAGCTTGGGTCCAAGTCTCCCAAGCAAAGAGAAAGGAAAGACAGGGATACTAAACCAATAAGCTTGTAGACTGGATGGAATAAAAGGAAAAATGGAAAGCAGGTTGCTGTGCTGCTGCTTGCTAGATTCTGCCTGCCTGCCTTGAAGTGTTTCTCCTCCCTGATGCCCCTCTGCAGGTCATCCTGCCCTGGAGTCAGTCAGCTATTGCCTGAAATCTCTACAAACTATGAACTAAAAAAAAACTTTTCTGTCTTTGATTTTGGGTGTCAGGTATTCTTCTCAGCAGTGAGAAAAATACTAAACACTCTATTTACCACTCTCTAAGAGCACATAAGTGAATTTTAGTTCAACAGATACAAATGATTGTTGTATGTTATGAGTCAGTGTCGAAAGAAAGGAGAAGATCTGATGAATGTAGCTTCAGAGGTTCACTGAGATTAGTCTCTCTGGAAATGAGCCCAGAGCCTAACATTTATTGAGGGCTAAAGGCAGGCTAAGGAATGTGCATAATTACTTCTGTGAATACAAACTACTATCTCTATCAACTTACACCATTTGCCTAACACTAGGTCCACACAAATGCTATCTGATAACATCCGAAGCAAGGGATCAAAGAACAGGACATCAGCAGAAGCTGTTATCTGCAGCCTTGAATCCCAGCTTTGTGGGATTCACAAATGAGAGACAACAGCTCTGCTTGGGCTCTGTCTATTGTTCCCTGTTCTCTTGTGACATTAGGCTTTGTCTCATATCTATATTTCTATAAATGACTCCCTGAATCTAAAAAGGATGATTTTCAAATTGACATAAATATTAGGTAAACATGAGAAAAGAAAGTTCACTAATGAATGATCTACATGAAGTTAATGTTCGAAGGAACTCAAATTCAAAACCAAAAAATGCAATTATAATTAAACTACACTATAAAATATAAAGATTTAAATTTAGATTCAAAAGTATTACTCTGCAAAAAAGAGGAATAACAGATACAAAAAGAAAGTACACCTAACAACAATTATCTGGATGAACTTTGTCACAAGTTGTATTTATAGGTCAAAAAGATTTATGAAAGTCTGGGTAATTTTTATTGATAAATATACATATGCTAGCATTTTATTCTAATTCTAATATGTGTATGATTGTAGGTGTGTGTATGTGTATTATGTATATAGTCATACACATATCTATGTGCAAATTTATTTATTATTTATTTATTTATTTATTTTTGCGTTTGGTATAGGGTCTCATTACATAGATTGGACTTGTAGTGATCCTCTGACAGCCTCCCAAGTTATGTTTTCAGCCTCCCAAGTTATGTGCAAATTTATTAACCAAGCCAGTTTTCAGCAAAGAAAAGACATCACAATTTTTTAGACTCATCTATAAATTCAACAGGTAGAAAACAATGAACAAATTCTAGACAGTTAAACGAATAAACATACGGCATATACTCATGCTTGAGTACAAAAGATTGATAGAAATAAAATAACACGAAAGGGTACTCCAGGGCTGGGGAGATAGTTTGGTCATCCCGCCTGGCAAGCACAGGGTCCCACTTTCCATCCCTGGTATGGCATGCCGTGCTGGCCTCAGATCCTGGGCCCATGGTGCTGGCCACCTAAACCAGGTGTGGTGGAGCAAGCCTGTAATCACAGCACTGGCTGACAGGACTCTGTGCTGTGCAGTGAGACCCCATACCAAATAAATAAATAAATTATTTCTTATTTTAAGAAAAGAGTGCTCAATATATTTCAAATAGAAAAATTATTGAGTAGGAACTGTAACCAAACTGAGCATGAATTAAACTAGAGAGCTTGAGGTATGGAGAAAAAAGTAAAAGAAAAACATTGTATGTAAAGTGAATCTAGGGCTGGACTTAATAGCTCAGCGGATTAAAGTGCCTGCAAGCAGGCACAGTGGCTGGGGGTTCCATCCCCGGGCCTGCTGTGCCGGCTCTGCCCCGGGCGCACTCTGAGACAGAGATCCAGACTGTGCACGGTGGTGCACGCCTGTAATCCCAGCACTTGGGAGGCTGTAAACAGGAGACTCACTAGGAGACCCATCTAGTAGTGAGACCCTGTATACCTTGTAGACCCTTCCCTAAAATACAGAAAAAAATTTTAAAAAAATTAAAAATTAAGTGAATCTAAATCTGTAAGACTGCACTCATAAATTTAATTTTTAAAATCATATTTCAAGTGAAATTTTAGTAAAATGTAATTATACTAAAGTGTCTCAAAATATTGACTAGTTTACACATAAAATAGGAGGAAATTGAAACTGAGAATACTATAATAAATGTTTTAATCTTAGGATGGAAATCAATTGGTATATTCTTTTGAAGTACTTGTATAGAAATATATGTTTTATTATGATCAGAAAGTAAAGGATGTGAGTATAAGAACAGATTACAGTTTGATTTACAATGGATCTCTTGATCACATTGGTAAAATAGAATTAAATCCATAAAAGAAAACAATCTAAGAAAAACTACATGTTTTCATTAATAAAAAATAAATACATGAGTAATAAGCGTAATAGTTTTCATAAAGGAAATATCAGAGTATTGAATTCTCAAATTAAAAGATACATGTGCTGTGTTGAATTTGAAAAGAACTCAAATTTAAGTAACGAACTTAAAGTGATAAAAGTTCAAAAGTAATGGTGTACAAAGGGTTACCTCTCAAACTGTTGTGAATTCTTTTTGATAATAAAATAATAGTCATATTTTGTTTTTGGTTTGGTTTGGAGACAGGGTCTCACTATGTAGTTCGGGCTTTCCTTCAACTCACTTGACAGCTCAGGCTAGCCTCGAACTCACGGGTGATTCTCCTGCCTCAGCCTTCCCAGCTGATTACAGGCCAATGCCAACACGTCTGGCTAGCAACAATAATATTAACATTAGATGAGATGGAACTGAAAATTAAATGTGGTTAAAAGAATATACAAAGCTCTCCTTCAGGAGAAAGGAAACATAATAAATACAAAATATTTTTCAAGAAGTAATTTTAACACCTATCATGCGGTATTTCTATTCTAGGCAAAGGAGATGTGTCACTGAAGATTCAGACAAAAAATACCTGTTATCTGCATAGAGTTTACACTGTAAATATTCAAAAGTAGATTACTGAGTAAAGAGGAATTTGTGCATTTGCATATAAGAAGTCTATGAAGATCCAGTGGCATTTTTGGGTTCATGATTTCTGGGATTCTCATGTTCATCTTGGTCATTCATCTTGGGCACTTTGCTCAAATACGTATCACCTGTAAGCCTTACCCCGCCCCCTACCATGCTGAATGGAAAAAGCACGTGGTAAACTGCATCTTCCCTTCTGCTTCTTGCTTGCAACTTATCTCCCAGAAGTAGGTCAAAATTCCACCCATGACCCAGAACTATCTCCTGGATATCAAAGGATTTCTGAAGATGTCTGAGAACACTGGGGCATCTCCTGAAAATAAGGAAGTGGAATCAGGGGTGCAGGATTTTATGTAGGCAGGAAAGAGTTTCTACTCTCTTGTGAAATTACAAGTTATACAGGGATTACCGCTGTACAACCCTGTATGCATCGAACAGCATTGGTGGAAATATAGTTACAATGTAAGAGTATCCTGCATCTCCGCAGTGAATTGAGTCATACAATTAGCAGTCTGTTTAACAGCTATTCATTAATTCCTTGCTAAAATATTTTTATTACATTTTTATAGAAACGTTTATAAAAACAGCAATAAAGACAACTTCATTTTAGAGTTGAGATTTTATTGCTTCATTTTCTGAATACAATCAAATAGTTAGAATTGCGTGATGAAAGTAGACCCAGAAATCTTCACTGATTAAAAGCTAAAGCAGCCTCTTATACAACACTCAGGTCAAAGTAAAAAAAAAAAAAATCAAGTGAGAAGTGATGGTCAAAACTTTCAGGATTAAATTGTTGACAAAAAGAAACTTATACTTAGTTGATAATACTTAATTTTAGATATCTTCTTTTTCACACAGAGCATCAGCATAAAATAGCTAAACTTACACCAAGAAGCACAGAAGTAAGGAAAAAGCATGTAAGATAGGTGCTGTAATACATTTTGAAAAATAAAAAATTCAGAAACAATGCAACAAAGCAGATAAAATTATTATGTGAGAGATTTGCTGGAGTAAAGAAAATAAGGGACTCCAAGTATCGTGAAATTGAAAGGAAAAGCAAGTATTCAAGAACATCCAGAGAAGCTGTATTTGGAGAAGTCTTTAAAGGACCTTTTCATACTTGATGCCAGTTCAAATATTGTAGATATTTTAATTCAGCAAAACAACCCAACATAGTCCAATAGTCCATAATAGTAGTGGGTTATCAGCAGAACTGGCAATTGTCAGAAGTTGTTGACTTGAGTCTTTTGCAGCTCAGCGTATTAATATGGCATTATTTTTTATACTTTTCTGCTGGATAGTTAAGACCAAGTTAGAGGAAGACCTATATAACAAAAAATATAGCTTTTGTATCTGACAAGTTCTGAATAATTACTAAGAAGACAACAATATGCAACGTACTAATTATTGTAACTGTCCTACTAACCTGTTTTGAAACTGTCTCGTTGCTATTTCTTCTCATTAAAATTAATAAAAAATTAAAAAATAACATCCAGTAATCAGAATAAATAAATAAATAAATAAATAAATAAATGTAAAAGCAGCTAGGCAAAAAAGTAAATAAACTAAAGAGGAGCAAAAGGCAAGAACACAGGAGAATTTGGATTCTTGGGGAAGACAGTGAGAGTTCAGGTTCATTTTTTTTGGGAAAGTTACAGTCTCTGAAACCGCCAATATCATAAAATTGATAGTAGTTTGTAAAATAATTTCATACCAGTAGTCATTTTGATAGAAATTCAAATATTATTTAAATGAATCAAAATTTTTACAATATTATAAATTAGAAATTAAAGGGAACATCTATACTCCCCTTTCTTCACAAGCAATACACTTTACTGAATATATTGACAATAATTTTCAGGATTTGTTTGGCGCTTTCCCTTTGGGATAGAGAATATAAGGCTGGGTTGAAGTTTAAGAAGGATTGTGATAATCATCATAATATACTTACATAAATTATACCCATCTTCACAGGAACACCACCGCATCAGTTCACTTGGCATGAATATTCTTCAGGGCTTAGGAATCATCAGCACCTTCTGGACTTACTACCGTGGAGTCATCAAGTTATCATTCAACATTCACTGGGCAAAATCAGTTTGTTTACCAACAATACTAATTAAATGGCTAGCTTATTTAGTCAGCAGTCTTCGCTATCTACAGTGGCAGAAGAGGAAGATATAGTGAAAAGACATGGACTTTGGTGTCAAACTAACTGGAGGACAGGTGTTGGTTTAGCCCTTGATAAATTGCTTGAACCTGAGCAATTTACACACTGAAAGTCTTTTTGATACATTAATGATCATATTGTAAATGTATGTGAATACTTACAAATGGTCTCCAAAGTCAGGAGCACATAGTAGGTGCCTCATTAGCGGGACTGTTCTTTTTCCTTCTGGTGTAACGCTTGGGTTATTTAAGATGTTGGCACTGACATAAATTTATATCTTCACAGGTAAAAAGTTTCACAGTAAAGTGGAATAACAACATTCAGCTCTTACACATGAATATAAACCTCCGTTAGGAAACACTTTAAATGTTAACAAAAGACTTATTACCTGTATTTGTGTGGGGTTTTAAAGGGAAAAGCAATTTGCTTTTGTTTTTTTCTTTGTACTGCTGAGTTCCAAGGTAAATTTTTTTTATTAAGTTTCCTCAGTTTGGTTATTTAATAATACATTGCTAATCAAGGCAGCTTTTAATTTTTTATGTTCAAAAATCTTGTACCAGTTTGCACCAAATCCTGCCTTGCCTAATTTAGTTTGGTGTCAACCCGACCTCAGCACACACTGTGTTGTGATTCTTCCTACTGCTCTTACTGTGGAAAATGTGTTTAACCAGATTTATCAGATGTTTGCTAATCACTAGTGTGTGGCAAAGGATACTGCCTGACCCTTGGCTCCCTGGCTTGGTTCAGCTTCCTGGGTCAGGTACCACTCTTCTGAGGAGGCGGGGAGCCTGTGGAAGAGATGCAAAAAGAAAAGAGAAAGAAGCACCAAAGAAAAAAACACTCTGACTTTATAACTCAACTCCATAAAGTCTGTTAGTGTTTCCAATCTCACTAAGAGTAAGGATGTACTTTGTAATTTATATGCCTCCCTTAAGCAACACTGTTTAACTTGGGAGTCTGTGTCAGTCTTTTACAAGGAGTTTTACAGAAAGCTGAAGTCCTGGTTCAATTTTGTGGGAGTTCGCAATCACTCTTGAAGATGACTAGGCAGGAAGAGTGATTCTTTGCCAGTTAGCACAGTGATATTAAAATATAACCCTTGCAAGGGTCACATATAAGCATCTTATAAATTTTTTCATCATGTTTGTATATTGGAAGCAGTTCTGTAACAGAAACTGTCAAGCACATAGCTGACTTTGTAATCTCAGACCCCTAGTACTCACACACATTATTCAGCAGCAAGTTGGGTGCAGTGCTGATGAAAATCCACAGTAATAAAAATCTCACAGATGTGAAGTCAATTACAGTATCAAGTGAAGTTTGTTATGAAGAGATACTTGTTATGAAAGTATCCACTCCTCAACAAGGCTGACCTTCTCAGTAGCTGGTGTGTCACAAGGCATGAGGTTTTTTTTTTTTTTTTTTTTTAAATCTAATAACAAGTTTCCCTACTGTGGTTTCAATTGCCTTTTCAGGTCTCCTACAGTGTTCAGTTTCAGTGTGGAATAACCCAGACAGCTCTGGGCCTCCATGGGTCAAAGTGGCGTGTATTTACAGTACAATAATCACAGGCAGGATTTCTACCTTGATCAAATTATCTAGGCATTTATTTTATTCAAATATTTATTTCTCTTTGCTTCTCTGGACCAAGCTTTGAACTGTAAAAACCAAAAACCTTTTTACTTTGGCGTTTTTCTAACAAAGTGTTTTGCAAATACTAGCAGTTTAAAAATAGGCATATCATTCAATTGAGAGGGGTTTGGAAGACTCAGATCATCTGAGATTCCATAATTTTTTTTTTTTTCTTTTTTGTGGAACTGGGGATTGAACTCAGGCCCTTGCACTTGCCAGGGAAGCGCATATTCCACTGAGCCATCTCCCCGGCCCCAGATTCCATAATATTGCACAAAAGGAAGTACATGCATAAGCTAAATATGGTAAGCTTAGTTATTACATTTTACTTTTTATTTTTAGATTTAGAGGAAAACATATAGTTTTGGTTTCCTAATCATAACCCTTTCAAACAAAAACCTTGAAAGAATTTTTTTTTTTTTTTTTTTTTTTTTTTTTTTTGTGGAACCGGAGATTGAACTCAGGTCCTTGTGCTTGCCAGGGAAGCACTTATTACACTGAGCCATCTCCCCGGCCCCTGACAGAATATTCTTTAAAAATGGAATCAGTGAGCTATCACTGCCTCTGAATTAGGACCACATGATCGCTTAGCAATCAATTTCATTTACATGCTTCTCTTCAGAGTCATGCAACAAATCAACATATACCCATGTACCATTTGTATAGCCTTGCCATTCTTTTTTTTAAAAAAAACAAAAACAAAAAACGGGGATTGAACTCAGGCCCTTGCACTTGCCAGGCAAGCGCTTATTCTATGCCCCTTGCATACCTTTTAATTGACTCTCACTAGTCCCAAACAATTTGTAATAGGAAAGAGGGTTTACGTGTAATAGCTTCAAAATAATATGCTCCTGCCCCGCCAGCCCTGCCACTCTGCGCGCTGAGATGGTCATTGAAACTGGGTGTGGCAGAGTGCAACTGTAATCTCAGTTCTTGGGAAGCTGTAAACAGGAGGATCACTATGAGTCCGATATAGTAATGAAACCCTGAACACCTTGTAGATCCTTTCCTAAAAAAATAAAAAAATAAAAGCTAACATGTTTAGCCACGATAATTACTTAATTTTCAGTCAGTAAAATAAAATCACATCAAATAAAAAAATTTAAATAATGTAGCATGAAAATAATTAGACATCCTAAGCAGTAAATCCTGAGAGACACACATACATTTTAAATTGTGGTTAATTGAAATTGTAGAAACTAAGAGCATAAAAATATGAAAGAATTTTTCCCAGCATTCAAATTGTAATAATTCAGAATAAAACTTAATTGTTATAGTACCATCCCTCATATGATTGTGTGTATGTGTTTCACTGATCTTATTTTATTTTAGCAAGTTACAAAAGGCGACTTTATTCTCTTCTTATGAACTCTAAATGCTTTGGTTCAATTCTGCAAGGATAACAAATTCCAGAATGGCATTAAAACCTGATGTCGTTTCATCTACAGTTGTTTAATATCACGGCACTCCAGACCTTTGTTGTCACGAAGTAGATCTTCAGAGATTATCCTCAATCAAATATCATTTATTTTAGAAATCAAAATATACATGCAAACAGGAGCAGAGAGACAGTATTTAATCAACCAGGTCCTAATTAAAATGAAGCACCCTAAGAGATTTTTAAAGTTTTCAAGCCAAAGAATTAAAAACTATTTGAGGAGGTGGATAAGTTTAACCTGATTTACATATTGCATGTACATTCAAATATCAAAATAGTACTTTATCCTATTAACAAGTACAATATCATGTTTTAATATGTCAGTTACATTAAATACTTTTTCTTATACTAGTGGTTGGAATCAGGGCCTTCTCAGTGAACTACATCCTCAGCCCTTTCTTTGCTTGTAATTCATTATTATTATTATTATTATTATTATTATTATTATTTTACATATTTGGTACATGGTCTCAAAATGCAGTTTGGACACGCAGTGATCCTCCTGTATTCAGCCTTCCCAGCGCTGGGATTATAGGTGTGTATCATCACACCTGGACTGGGTCACTGGCTCAGCATGCCCTTGGAGGGGCCAGCATGGCATGTGGTACCAGGGATTGAACCCTGGTCCCTGCGCTTGCCTAAGCAGGTTCTTAGTTGGCTGAGCTATCACTGGCCCTCTTCATTTGTAATTTTGAGACAAGTTCTAAGATGTTAAATTGCTAAGGATGCACTCAAGCTTTCAATCCCGTCTTAGTTCCTCAGAGTGTTGGATTTACAGACCTGAACCACCAGAACATTTATGAATATCCTTAAAAAAAAAAGAATATAAACAAACAAAAACACATTTTTGAAACAGTGCCAAAGATAAAAAGAAAAATTTTGAAATTGTGTTTGTTTTGAGACAGGTTCTCACTATGCAGTTTGGGCTGGCTTTGTGCTCACTTTGTAGCCCCCAGACTGGTCTTGAACTTGAGTGATCCTCCTGTCACAACCTGCTGAGAACTGGGATTACAGGTAAGTAATTTTTAATCAAAACCATGTTCTTTAGTCAGAGCCTGTGCACTGGTAACTCAGTCTGGATTACTAATTCCTAGCCA
>NW_004524943.1:309878-310625 GCF_000260255.1 Octodon degus | reverse complement strand
AAACTGTTATGTACATGAAGCACAGTTGGTTAATTTAAATTCCTTTATTTCTTTATCCCTTGTCTTCTTGTTCAACTGATTCCATTCTTCATTTGTAAGTGATCCTAATTTCCTATGATCTTTCCTTTATTTTATCCATTGCTTTATTTATATTTTATGTTTCTCATATGAGAGACACCTTATACTTAGCTTTCTTAGTATGGTTTGTTTTGCTTAACATGATAGTATCGAATACAGCCCATTGTCCTGTAAATGACATTGTAAGTATAGGCCATATCACCTTTGTCCACTCATCTTCTGATGACCAACCAGGCTGGCTCATGGATGTTCTACTGTGAATTGTTCAGTCACAAAAATACGGGTGCTTGTATGACTATAACATGCTGAGTTTAATTCTCTAGGGGAGTATGTATCAAGGAGAGGTATAGCTTGATCAAAGAGTATTTCATTTTTTAAGGTTTTGGAGGAATCTCTATGCTGGTTCCTATGCGTAGTTTCTATAGCTGTTGTTCTAGCTTTCATTCCTGTTAGTGACGTTAGAGTACTTCCTTTTCCTCTCATCGTCACAAACACGCATCGATTTTTGAATTTTTGAGGACACTCCTTTTCACTAAAGTATTATAGAACCTCTATGTGGTTTTAATTTGCATTTTTCTGATGGAAGATGTTGAATGTTTTTTATTATTTATTGGCCATTTGTAATCTTTTGAAGAGTGTCTATGTGGCTCCTTTGCTTGAGTCATTTTG
>NW_004524943.1:306452-309283 GCF_000260255.1 Octodon degus | reverse complement strand
GTGTCTCTTTATTCTGTTAATTGTTTTCCTTTCTGTGTGCAAAACCTTTTTACTTTGATGTAATCCCATTTATTGATTGTCCCATATACTATGGTAGTCTTACTCAGAAACTCTTTGCCTTTGCTTATCACTTCAAAATGGTTCTCCTACATTATCTTCTGCAGTGTCAAAATGTCTCCTTTTGTATGTGGGTCTTTCATTGTTTTTTATTTGACTTTGGCACATGCTGAGAGGTAGGGATATTAATATAGATATGGATATTCAGTGTATGAATATTGTTATATGGATAGAACTGAATAAATGCATATAACCGATCATCCATATATTCAACATGAGGATATCTTCTATATATATGGATATTTGGTTTTCCCACCTCACTCTCTAAAGAACGTCTTTTCTCCATTGTACATTCTTGATTCTTTTGTCAAACCTCCAATGGTTATACATCCATGGAGTTCTTTCTGCGCCTTGTGTTCTATTTTGTTGATCTCTATGTTTATCTTTTTCTTTCTTTAGTATTCTGAAATTTTTAATTGCAGAGACCTTTCTTTTCTTTGTTCAGGTTGATTCTTTGATATTTATTTTTGAAACTATTGTGGACAGAATTGTTTTCTCTTTTCTCTTCTTCACAGGCTCATTACTCATATAAAGGACCACTGTGAAATTTTATGTATCGATACTGCATTCTGTCACCTTGAAGAATCTGTTTATTAGATGTAAAAGATTTTTGGTGGAGTTTTGGACTTTTTATGTAATGAATCAAATCTTCAAGTATCAACAATTTGATTTTTTCTTTCTTATTTATATTTTCTTTATTCCTGATTGCTCTGGCTAAAGCTTCAAGAATATATCCAGCAAGAACAGTGGTAGGAGGTACCCCTGCTTAATTTCAAGCTTTAGTGGTAAGCTTTTAGCTTTTTCATATTCAGCATGATGCTATGCATAGATTCATCAACAGGACTTTTATTAAGTTGAAGGAATATTGTTCTATTCTCATTCAATCAGCATGTTTTAGGAAAAGATGCTGAATCCTATTGAATACTTTTTCTGTTTATATCTGGATGATTATATGATTTTTATTCTTGATTACATTTATGTAGTATTTTGCACTTGTGTATGTTGAGCCATCCTTGTATCTATAAGAGGAAATAAACTTGGTCATAAATTTAGAATTACAAAAGCATAAATAATTGATAGGCGCGGGCTGGAGAGATGGCTCAGTGGTCTAAAGCACCTACTTAGAACAAGCTTAGCAAAGCATCAGGGACTGCGGTTCAATCCCCCAGCACCACATGCCAGCCAGCCCTGCCCCCTGGTGGGCTGAGCTGGCCACACACACACACCTCTCTCTCTCTCTCTCTCTCTCTCTCTCTCTCTCTCTCTCTCTCTCAAATAAATAAAAAAATTTTAAAAAATTATAACAAAATAATAATTGATAGGAGCTATGTTAATTTTCTATATAATTAAATTGGAAATTTATTTATTTATTTTTTACCATAATTTTATTGATAAACAAATAGTAAATTGGAAAATTTTAATTGTTAAATGATTATGTTACTTTGAGTCAGAGCTGTATGCTTCTGATTAGAAATACAGAACATCTTGTAGCCCCTTTGTGGCGTACGCTCAGTGCAACTCCAAGGTATTTTACTGCTCTGAAACTCTCAGCTATATCATGGCATCTCAAAAGAGAGGAAAACATTTTATCTTTTGTAAAAATATCTATACACTAATTCTAGTTGGAAAGACTAGAATAATAAATGGAAAAGCTTTTCTGATTAAAGGCCCATTTCAGGTTTGAGGAAGAAAAGGGAGTCAAGATCAGAACCCATCTTTGAAAATATTTTCCTAAGAAAACTTAAGATTCGTGCTATAGGAAGAGTACACAGGTCTGATGTCGTCACCTTAGCTTACTTCCCGGGGGGTGAGAGAATGGTCTAATATGCAGTCAGTTAGGAATGTAACACCCACAAGCAATACTCATGTTCTCCCAGGTAAGATTCTCGGATGAGGCTGCTGGAGAAAATTGTGAGGAGATACAAAGAACCGGTGTGCACCTAACTCAGAATGATAGTGGAGGAAAAAGCCTCCACATAAAAAAGTCAGGTGTGAAGCAAGTACAAAGTATTGTATTATTTCCTATATGTCTACAGGTAATCAACAGATGACCTCATATATGCGTTTATGGATTTGTGAAATTTATAATTGTATGTGAAATACAGTGCCCAATGGAGACTTTGTATTCCTATTTGACTTCTGTGTAACTTTGACTTAATAAACTGAACAGTTATATGACTGGCATTTTGCAATTAATATCAAGTATGAACTTAGAAGTTATTTCCTTTGTAATCATTTTCACATACTAAAAATTGTACATTATTTAAAAATAATATTTGAATGATCATGTAGAGGGTGAATTGTTTTGCAATTTAACAGCATAAACTATATGTATGGAATAACATAATTACTTATGTAGTGTAAGGCTCATTCTATCTATTATGTTTTATGGACCAAAAAGCAGACACCTGGAAGAAAAATAAAGATTTGTTTTTATATAATGCTGACATCCTGGCATCAGACACACACTGTGATCACAAATTATTATCTATGAACCTCATAAGTTGGAAATTATAAAAATCATGAGTCATTTTACATATCACAATTTATTTTGAAATTTAAATAGAGGAGTTGGAGAGCTAGTTCAGCAGATTAAGAGCCTACTTAGACAGTGAAGGCACTGTGGCTTTATATCTAGCACCACATGGCCTGCAAGCCCTGACATCTGGCCACCAAGACTGGGAACTGGGGAGGGCAAAAACAGGAAGATCACT
>NW_004524943.1:298614-306322 GCF_000260255.1 Octodon degus | reverse complement strand
ACAGAGACACAGAGAGAGAGAGGAATTTAAATAGACATATTTCTTTAGCACTCTTTTAAAGAAATGACAGTTTTCAAATCAATTAGAAATTGTTTCATAAATTCAGTTTTATATTTTCTTATATTTGTGGAACAATAAAACAGATTCATACCTCCTGAACTCCAAGTGGTAAGTTGAAATGCAAAGACAAGCCAGTGCAGAACCTATTGATCTTAAGTGAGAATGTTCAAGACTAGAAGTTTTGCTGGGGAGAATATTTGGAACATAGAAGGCTGACTGTGTCCAGAAATTGCCAGGCAGTGATGAAATTCGGTGGGTCAAGATCGCAGAGGCATCTGTGAAGAGTTCATTCCGCTGTAGGGAGGGAGGGAGAAAAAAATCCCTGCTTTCAACTTAGTTGTTCTGAAACCAGAGTATGTTTGTTTTATTCTACTGAGAGAAGCTGAGTTTTCTTCCTTCTGAATTTGGATGTTAAACTTAGCTAGAAAAACACTAAAATTCGTGAGAGTGAGAACAATCTGAGCGGTAGGAATGTTGGGATAGTTTGGGATAATAAAATATGAATTAAAGAGTAGTCTAAGGAAATCAAAGCCTTCTCAGTTTTATTTTTTAACTTAGCACCCAAACAAACCTTTTCAATGTTTGCCCACATGCACAGAATTGAAAAAGAGAAGAAAAAACAAAGGAAACTCTCATAAGCATTCAAGTTCAATTGTTTACATAATTCTGCCAAAAAAAAAATCTCATTTGTGGCATACTGCTTAAAGATAGCTTATATCTTTCTTGGCCTGAGAATCTATAAGACACCCAGTGAAGAGATGTGGTTTTGTTCCAGTCCAAGCTATATATTTGTAAAATAATTTTATATTGGCATCCTAAATACTATTTTACGTAATTTAATATTTTAAATAACCTTGATTTTTATATTTGACATTTTGAATAACTGATATTTTAAACAGTTTTGATTTTGTTGTGCAGTGCTACTGTAGTTGATTAAAAAGCAGAACCTACAGCACTGCTTGAAAATCTATGTTCAAGTTACGGAAAAGAACAGTTTTTAGCAAGCTTGTCATCTTTCCTTGCTGTTTTGCATTTTATAAAGGCGCTGCACCGCAGACCAACACATTTGGTGGACGACAGTACTTCTTCCTAATAATCTTATATTCATCAGTGGTTAAGACAGTGTAAAAATAAGTTATATTCAACCAAAATTCACTTCTTGTACTTTGAAAAAAAAAATACAAAACTAGCCATGCAGCCACGGTGCCACAAGGTGGGAGTAGAAGGTTTGGTCGGCTTCAGAACTGGCCTTGGCTTTTCTCTCTCCACCAGTTCCCCTATGAACAAAGACATACACCATGCTAACTTGTAGCTTGAATGAAATAATACTGATTATTTATTCTGCTTTGCTAATATGTGTACCTTGAGAGTTGAATGTGTTTTCACCAAAATCCAAACATCTAATAAAATAAACATAGCTGAAGTGGTTCAGTAGTAATTTCATTTTTCCTCCATTTCTTTTCTTTTTTACTAGTGTAAGTGTCCCTTTCAAACTACCTTTCAGAACCTCAAGTAAATTATTGGAACATAAGATCTACTAAAATTTCTGCCTGGTTCTTATGATGCTCATGAATATTACTAAGTATCTGCTCTAATGAAGGCTTTGAAGAGAACCTCCCTCCATACATTTTTGCTATCGTTTTATTTCCACAAGATAATGAAGGCAGCCCTGTAAATGGGAATCATGAATTAAACAATCTAAAAGAAGTGTACAATGATCTTGACCTTTCTAAGCAGTTGGAATAGGGAGGTGATTTTTTCCATATTGCTTGTTCGAGAATAAACATACTGCCTGTCACCACTCGCCAATTGCGTTGCTTGCTTTGCGGTGTACGTAGATGCTCTAGTTACGTTTTGTGGCCAGTGCGCTTCTTACACTGGCCATAGCCTGTGCTTATGTTCAGGTTGTAAGTACATGCAAAGATACACGCTCTCTTTGAGATAGAGCACCTGACACTGCAGCCAGCAGAGCCAGGCGTTTCAAGGTGCCTGAGACTCACCGGGGTGACGGTTGCAGGCCCAGGGGATCCTGAGTGGTGCGCCATGGGAAGGGCTGACATCTCCCTCAAACACAAAGACATAAAGGTTGGGAAAAGGCTTGCCAGTTGCAATCCTTTGCCTTTTCTGGAGAATGAATAACAAACAGGCTAATGAATGGCATTCTTGTCATTGCTCCTGCTGATAGATTTCATAAAATGATCTATCCAAACAGATTATTTTATGCTACGGAGTATTGAGCACAAAGCACAGGCAGTGTGACACCACTTGCATACCTCTTCAGTTTGTTCTTTTCCCAGTGATAACAAAGGCAAGAGACACAATCGAGTGCCTAAGACCATGGAATTAATACTCTGCCAGAGGAATATAGGGAAGATCAAGTGAAATAACACAGATGTCTCAAACATAAGTTGTTCTGTCTGAATCCAGTCAGAGTATTGCATTCAGGTATAAGGTAAGTTTTTGTGAGTGGAGATTTATAAAGTTTAAAATATGTTGGGAAATCTATTGAAATAATAAAAAACCATCTAAGCACAAGTTAGATGTTTTTGAACATCATACTAGAAAAATACCCATGAGGGGCTGGCGAGATAGCTCAGCATTCTAAAGTGCCTGCTTGGGCAAGCTTAGGCAAAGTACAGGGACAGCGGTTCAATCCCCAGCACCACATGCCATGCCAGACCTGCCCCCAGGATGGGCTGAGCTGGTCACAAAAAAGAAAGAAAGAAAAATGCCCAAGAGTATCTCACACTAATGCTCCACAAATTACTGAGTACTCTGCTGTATCTCATGCTGTAATCACTAGTCTATTCCTTCTGCCCTCTGAGTAGCTGATTTCTCTGTTAAGCATGCAATTTGGAGAGTTACTTGAAAGGAAAATAGAACACATAATAAGCAGGTTAAAATTTTAGTGAATGACCTGGATTGATTGTAACTCAAGCACGATAAGAAGCATCAACTGTTAACTATTGCTTAGAAAGGCGTATTAGGAATAGTCTGACGAATGGATTCTTCTGAAATTCAAGATATTTTCTTTTATACCTACTGAATCATGTCTGTTGACTTCAAGATGTCATTACCTTAAGATTTATCTTTGTGTAGCTGTATTCACTGAGCTGAATTGTCAATTATACTGTTATTAGTCATTAAATATGAGATGCATATGCATTATAATGAAATAAAACAAAAGGAAAAAGGGGAAAAGGAAGGAAGGAAACAAGGCATGATGGAAGGAAAGAAAAAAGAAAGAAGGAAGGAAGGTAGGAAAGAAGGAGGGAAAGAAAAAAGACAAGTGCTAGAAGTGACAGAACAAAGCCATGATTTTGAAGACTACTTGATTGGTAGGCTTGACGTAGAGCCAGACTGCTTTAAGTCGTTTGAATTCTCTTATATTTGACCTGAATCACTTCACTGAATAGAAACAACAATTTATCTTGGACTGAAGTATGCATCAAGTGATGGAGGACAGATTGCTCAATAATATTTACATTTAATTGAAAAGTTTAAAATTATATTGTCAAGTTAAAATTTAAAAGGCAGCTAGATTGAAATGCTCTGGTATTTCAACTTCTAGAACAGGAATCTAATGTCATACAAACAAACAAACAAAAAACAGGCTGGAGATATAGATTAGAGACACCAGTGTCAAGTGCAAGGTCCTGAGTTCAATTCCCAGTACTGGGGGAAAAAGCCACATAAACAAATAAAACTTTAATTATGAAGTACAGTTTTTATGTGTTTAGAAAACATAATGCGCTAAGTGATGGGAGACCTCATATTTGGAATTAGCCACAAAGGCATACTAGCAGGCATTCTTTATTCATCCTAAATAATCTCTTCCAGTTTTACTCTTTGTAGGAATGCAACATTTATCTAAACAGTATCATTTATGTCTTTTATGTCAGTTAACATCTCTTTTGTTCAATAATATTTTTAATTACAAGGACTTATTAATCAAGTAAGAAGTCTCTCACAGAACATTTCAAAAGGCAAAAGAAGCCCAAAACATTGAGCTCTTAAATTTTGGGTTAAATGATGAGAATTAAATGCATTAAATGGTATTAGGCATCCAAGAGAAATTCTGCAAACACATTTTTAAACTTTGTTTAATTAAAAATTGTAAATCAGGGCCAGTGAGATAGCTCAGCAGATTAAGCGCCTGCTCAGGCAAGAGCAGGGGCTGAGGTTCAATCTTTGGCACAACATGCCAACCGCTGGGCATGGTGGCATGTGCCTCTAATCCCAGCACTGGGGAGGCTGAATACAAGAGAATCACTACAACTCCAAGCTGTGTAGTAACACCCTGCACAAAATACAAATAAATAAATAAATAAATAAAATCATTGACTTTATGAATAAACTTCTTATCAAAACATTAGAAAGACCAGAAAATTTATGGCCTGCATATTTTTCCTTAAGTGAAAAGCCTGACAGAAACTGAAATAACCCAAAGAGTTCAGTAAAATAGCTTAACTTTTTTGTCTTGTATTCAACTTGAATTTTCATAAAATGACTTAAGAAGTGCTTAGAGGTATCAGAAGAAAAGTAACAGCCAACTTATATTTTTGATTTCTGTGTTTTGTTCTGTGGTGCAAAGTGAAAGATATTCTTTGTGTAAATTCCTACAAAGCCTAAGTTACTTTCCCCAAAAATCATAATTGCTTCATCCACTAAAGGTTGCATGAGGGATTTTACAGATTAAAAACAATAAGAAATGGCAAACCTGAACAGAGTATGTGAGAGCTGCCATCTATCTGGAATTTGCTATATATCTAACTGTACTTATTAGTCTGTGGAAAAAGTAAATTAACAAATAAAAGTTAAGCGATAACTCCCTTAGGTATTAGATTCTGATATATATATATATATATATATATATATATATATATATTGAAAGCAAAATGAATTAACAAAACTCAATTGTCTGGAATTTGTTTTCAAGCCTTTCAGATGCCAAGTTCTTGATGCCAAGTCTTCAAGACTGACTTTCTAAAACTACTTTCAGCTATTTTGTAACTCTGAATTTCTCAAGGAATTCTTACGTGAAATGCACCCTTAAACCAGTAAATTCTAGTCTCCTGCATTCTAAATATGAGAAACATGCATATACACTGATGTATGGATAAGGAAATCATTTTCTAGGATATTCTAGGAAAGCACATTTAAAAATTTATTCTTATTTCTTCTCATTCAAAGTATTTGTGAATTAAGTGCATAATTATTTTCTGAAAATAAATAAAAATTGACCCCTGCCCATATTCTCTCAAGTGATTTTCTTACTGAGAATTATCATACAGATTGAGTTGTTGGAATCAAAGCCCATTTAAATTTTTTGATAAGAGGTTACATTCAATTCAATAGGAAATACGAAATATGTTTTGTTCTTAATAGCTTTTCTCCTTAAAAGTGCAATTATAATGAACAATGGAAATAGAAGACAAAGATATCCTATTAAGTATGATAATAGTCAGACACAAAGTACTCTGATCAAAAATACTGCAGTGGACAAAGACAAAAACTGTAAGCCTAGAGGCATTACGCTCATGTATGTACACAGTCACACTTCTGGATGGCTCCCAGAGGCACAGGACTTAACACTTTCAAAAAGCACCACTATTAAGGTGACATAGGTCTCCTCCCTAGAGGATCCTTAAAGAAACAACAACAGCCGGTGGCAGTACAACAGATGTTAAAAAGAGTCATTAGCAATCTAAATTTTTCTGAGCAGATGTCCCACTTCTGCCATGGCTAACTTTGGGGGTAGTGCCATGAGATAGAGTGAAAACGGAAATGAGGCGAAGTTGACGGAATTAATACTAACAGAGCATCGTAAGAATTGCTCTTCTAACCACACCAAGAAAGGGATCAAAGCATGGTGTTTTCTAAATGCTGCTGGTGATATGCAAGGTAACCATGCCAAGGCAAGAATCAACCTCCCTTTGCGCTATTGACTTGGCACATAACTAGAGCTCCCTGAAAAGACAAGAGTGGGAGAGAAAATTCATGCTGAAATTGCCACTGTGTACTTTTCCACAGATATCAACAGGGAAGAGAGGCTACAATGAGTCAGTGAAGGGAATAAGAATGAGGAAAGCCAGTAAGTACACCTGCAAGATGCACATCTGACAGGAATATGAGATGTTATTAGATGAGGTGACTGTCATTGTAACTTTATTTCCTTAGGGGCAAAGACAGGAAGAATATTTCTCAAGATTTTTCTTTTCCTCTCAGAGATATCTGAGCTGGAAAAGATTTTCTATACACAGAATTTTCAACGTCAGTACACATATCCAGGTCCTTATTTCTCAAAAATGTACTTATTTCTGAAAGAAAACAGAATGTAAAAACATATGTTTCTCAGCTATACCTTCATAACACCATTCTCTTAATGTTTGAAGAATACAAGGGGGAAAAAGTACTAAAACAATGCAAATAAGCTTTGTTATGTTTTTATAATGAGCAAGCAATGTAACTATAGACTGTACTATATGCATGATCATTAATAATATAACAATGCAGTTAAAACACAACTTATTTATTTGGCATGTTTTATATATGTAATACTTGTGGGATTTTGTCCATGTGCACTCATATCTCTGATTCAATTATCTAATGAAAGACTGATGGCAAATTTTACAGCAGTAATGTAACTTATTTCTGTGATTATGTAGAAATTTTTGTATAGTGAGACTGCCACTGTATGTAAGATCTGTGAAAGTCAAAGAACTTGCAAGATAAACCCCAGTTCTGAAACATAAATTCACACTTACTAAGTGAGTACTATCATTTCATTTTTTTTTTTGTCTCGATAAAAGCTGTGAAGACAGAATACCATATCATCACCATAATGGGAGAATGAACAGACTTAAAAAAATCAATTTTGAACAGTGGATGACATTTATTTATTCATTCATTCTACAACCATTCATTATAAATTCACTCTATTCCAAAGAATTAGAAAGAATAAAGAAATATCATAGCTATTTTTGAGTATTTAATAGTCCTATTAGTGAGATACTCAGTCCCTGAACAAGACGATGCCCCAGTAAGCTATGCACCGAGGAATTTGAGAGTTCTGAGAATGCAAGAAAAGCCACATTCCCATAAGCACCAATGAGGACAACATCACCAATAGAGCAAAGTTGTAGCTCTGGGTCAACAGCCTGTAAGTTCCTGGAAGCACAAAAGGTCGTGTAAATCACTGCAGTTATTGTATCAAGTTATTCAGAATGCATCTCTGAAGCCCCTCAAAACACCATCTTTTCAAAACCAACTGAATCTTGTTCTTTCCCACCATGTACTATATAGTTACTCTCTCCATAGTGTTGAAGAAGCACCACGCTACCAGAAAGCTATGGTGGTGCGCAAGCATTCCGTCTCTTACACTCGGAAGTTTACTTCATTGCTTAAATTTGCAAAGTCCTTTATGATTGGTATCCTTTCTTTTGTGGTTACTATGTGAAGCGTGGAAAGATAAGGTTAAAGCCACCCAAAGTAGAATCCCAAAATAGCATGGATTCTGAAACTGGTTGTCCAAATGTATGTAACTGGAGAATAATCGAGTATGTTCGGCACAGTGCTTTGAGTAGGAGGTGCCACAATAATGGTTATCATTGCAATAACACACACACACACACACACACACACACAC
>NW_004524943.1:274132-298214 GCF_000260255.1 Octodon degus | reverse complement strand
CGGTCCCTGATGCTTTTGCTAAGCTTGTTCTAAGTAGGTGCTTTAGACCACTGAGCCATCTCTCCAGCCCAAGTCTTGCACTTAAGGGAGTAAGAATGTAAGAAAACAAATGTGCTGTCCAGGAATCATCTCTCCCCATCCATTGCTCCTAAGTCATTAATCATTTCTTAATCTTCACCATTATTTTCAAACTACATACTGTAATCCAATAAGTGCATATAGGAATATTCTTCCTAAGAATTTTAAATAGTTCACTTAAAAGAAAAACGAAGAAGAAGATAGAAGCATTTTTCAAGTTAAAAATTTTTGGGTAGTCCCTGAACACTGCTTCTTTTCTCCAGCTACAATTCTCTGAAAAGGAGCTTAGGTTCTTGAGATGTAAAAAGATCTATTAGGTCATCTTGTCCCTTTCTTGCCGGTAGAGAATTGCTCCCGACAGTAAAGAAGTTAACTTATTGACAGGACTCTTTAAGCAGCAATTTAGCAGGTGAATCCCTAAGGCAAGAATGACTCCCCTGGTTTATCTTCTCCTTCTTATCACCAGTGGAGGTAGGAGATCTGTTCAATCTTGTCTGCTGGATGAGGAGAGATGGGATTCTTGAAAATGTCTCTGAACTGCACAAGATTACAACTGTAGCTAATGTAGTTTATTCTGGGATCATTGTTGTTTCATGTTTAACAAGTGTTTGTTGATATGCGAGAAACGTGTGTGTGAGTTTGTGATTTTGTCCATATTTGTGTGAAAGACATTTAACTCAAAGACTACATTCAAATAAACCTACAGAACGAGTTTATCACTTTGGGAAAAACAGATGATTCTCGAAAAATTTGTTTAATGCCATTTCCATGCCAAACTCTGAATTTTCAACATTTTCTTGGTTATTCGGAATAATATATTATACAGATAAAATACATAGCCTGATCTATGCTCTCACCTTAATCTTGTCATTGATGTTAACACATATATGATGAGATAATTTTGTATGAGGTCGTTACATGCCATAGATTTGTTACAAACCATTAGCTAGAACTAGCTTGTTTCAAGAATTTTGTCTTACTATGAATGATTTTTTTTTGGTATGGTTTTTATTTTTAAATCACTTCATCAGTTTATTTTTCAGTGCACAGGTATTATACTCATCATGAGAAGTTGGGACATGTGCAATCCGTATCTTAATTCTTTTCTTGTCCCTTACCCCGTGTCCTCTATTACGGCAGACTCCTCCATTAGTGTTTGATATCTGCAGACACAGACAATGCCCGGAAACTGCAGTATTCAGATGGGACACAAGAAAGGTGTGCACAAGGGCTTCTTCTAGGAAAGCATCTTCCAGGTGAGTTTCAAAAGATTAATGGGTGGAGAAAAGGAAGATATGTACTGGCTGTGAAGAAAACACAAAAATAAAAATTGAAACAAAAAATGCATCAATTTATTTTATCCAGTACTTGCTTTGAAGTACAGGTACTCCATCAGGGAGATGGTGGTGATTGGTTACTGAGATCAAAGTCAAGATTTGGATGCCTCTTATTTACTTTTACAGTGCTCAAAGGTTTTAAAAACATCAACAGTGACTTTAGTCTAGGTTATCTCTTTCTTTCTCTTCCTTCTTTAGCTTTTTTTCTGCAGGAAAATGATCATCTCCTGGTTCACTTTCAATGGGTGCTTCATAAGTGTATAATAGAAATATTGTATTCAAAAATTATATTTCACATCTTCCAGGGATTATTATAAAAGGAAACATCATCCTCACCATAATTTCTGTAATTAATTGGATGCAAATAGAAGCTAGTCTAAAGTAGAGAGATGAATAAAAGTAATGAATAATACAGGTATTTCTGATGTCAGTTTTTGCCAGCATTAAAATTGGAGAGTGATCTTGAAGAGCAGAAGCACAGAAGACTCCAACTTTTTGGCCTTAGTGTAATCCTATATCAGTCGCTGACAAAACAGAGCAAAAAGCAAAAAAGGATGACAAGTACCTAGTTTTTGCATGTGGTAAGTGTGAAGTTCCTGGAAGAGATCTAGAGATTCATTTGTTATGGCCAGTAGAGTACAGGACTGAAAGAATGCATTGATACACAACTTTACCAAATGCCACTATCGGAAAGAATCCATGACATGTAAAATTTGAGGGTGTTAATAAGAAAGTCTGCTTTGAAAGTATTTCACATCAAATTTTGTAGTGTGTTAATAAGTAACATGCTACATAAAAGAAAAAACAAACACAGAGAGGCTATATCTGAAAATTTCAGTTACTGACAAACATTCATAATTTTTAAAATAACATTACCCTTTAAATACAAAAAATTTAGGGTTTTTTTTAAAATCACTTTTCAAATTGCAAAAAGGAAATAAATATAGTCAAATCATGCAGTATATTTTTGATGGCTAATAGAACTTGGTGTACTGACTGGGGAGGTAGCTCTGTGGTCTAAGTGCCTGCCTGGCAAATGCAAAAACCTAGGTTTGATCTTCGCTATTGTATGCTGTGCTGGCCTCAGAACCCTGGGAACACTGTGCAGGCCACTGAAACAGACCCTAGTGGTGCATACCTGTAATCTGGGCGCTGGAGGAGGCTGAGAAGGGAAGATCACTATGAGTCCAATCTGCATAGTGAGACCCTGTATCAAATAAGTAAATACATAGTGTCCTGGGTTTTATTTTGAGTTAAAACTTTATTTATTTATTTTTGTATGTTTTAATGTGGAAGAGTCTGCACTAGCTGACTGGGAAGGAGACATAAAGTCCTCTCTCGTCAGTCAGGCTCTTGAATTAAACATCGACTGGTGATAGTAAGCAGGAGCCCAGCTGCACAGAGTCCACCTGCAGTGTGAACAGCTAGCAACCTCCTTCCCACTGGGGATAGTGGTATTCTGACGTTAGTGTGCATCCCTCAGAGAGTTTAAGGAAGGAAAGGGAAGCCCATTTCTCTACACAGTTGATAGAGTTTTGGGCAGAATAAAAGATGGCTGCCTCTGACCAGTGCATTCGCTTCCCAGCACACCATCACCAAAACAACAGAAATTAGAGTTTATGTGTTCTCACCTAGGAGGCAGTAGATTATATTTTAAATTTTCAAGACAATTCTTGTAGTTATGTAATAATTCAATATTATTTAATTCAGTCAGAGTTATGATATAATTCTAATTTTTATCTCGTGATTCATCTTCATCTCTTGTTTTATGTTTGTTTTTGGTTTTGATTATTTGTGGTATCAGGGATTGAACTCAGCACCTTGTGCTTCCCGGGCAGGTGCTTATGCCACTGAGCTGTATCCCTGCCCACTCCCCTCCCCCACCTTTCCTTGAGCCAGGGTCTTGCTATGCAGCTCAGGCTGGCCTTGAGTTCACTTTGTATCCCAGAATGGTCATCTCCAACTTGCAATGATCCTCCTGCCTCAGCCTCCTGAGTGCTGGAATTATAAGTGCACACTGCCACGGCCTGCTCTGATTCATTTCTTTCAAAATAAAATCCTATTCTTTAATCTAAACATTTAAAAATCAGGACTGCCTGACATATTAAATGTGCACACACTGTGGGTGCTCTGGCATAACTGCGGGCGGGATTCTAAGCAGCAGCTCGAGGCTGTGTCTGTGTCTATTTCTTTTTCAGAAGGAGAAAGATAGATCTTTTTAACTTTATTTACTTATTGTCACTTTGAGGTTTGTTAAAAGCTCACCAAACCCAGATCAAAAGAAAGAACATTTGAAGAAAAGTCAGGAAATCCAAGATCTAGCCAGGCTCCACATTCACTGCACGACCCAGCCCAAGCCTCTTTAGCAACTCCGTCTCTTCTCCATAGATTTTAATCTCAGAAATCATTCCATAGAAAATTATTGGGATGACTTTTCTACTACTTCCAATATACAAATATAAATGCTTTGCATGGTTGTAGACTACACTCTCTGAAGGCAACAATTCAGGCTTGTGCCTAATGTCACAGGCCTACACCCTGTCACACAGTGCTATTTTTGTCAGTTCCCACAGACTATGAAAATAAAAGGCAGTTATATCCAAAATGTTATGCTTTGTGCTATTATGGTTTCCAGATGACAAATGTGTATTCATAGTAGTTATTGATAATTTATAGCCCAGTTACTTATCAAACATATTGCTAATGTGCTGAGTTTGAATAGGGCGAATTCTGAAAAGTCAGTAAATTAGTCCACATTTAATTGAAGAGAAACTGTTTTAACCCTGGACACTATGACTCTGAAAATTTCCTTTAAATGGCAAGCTATTGTTTCTATCCTCACTGATTTCATCTGACAGTTTGTATGGTAAATTTAAATTTTTTCTTCTATGTTCTTTATACATACACTTCTTTGCCACAGACATTTTTCATAACAGATCATCTCATATTTATTTCTTTTTGTAAGGTGGGGGTTGCTCTGCATGAAAGACCTTCTTGTCACTGTATACATGTATAGCTGTGAGTTCAATCTGGAGTGAAAGGAAGGAAAGAGACAAAAAAGGGAGAATATAAAGCGTATCTGTGTGGAGCAGAGGACAATCAATTAGATTCATTATCTGCTCTGCATTCCAGTCACTTCTATAAAAGAAAAGAAGTACATAATACCATGGCAACAGTCAGGCCTGCAGTCCGTTATGGTATATAATCATTAAGAGGTCTTCAGCCTCCCTTGAAAATAGATATGAAAAGAGTGCACAGTGGTTGCACACACTCCCCACATTTATGCTGATTAAATGACAAGTTTGTAATTTACAGGTGTCTTATTGCCATGGGAATGCAATCATAAAATTCCATTTTAGAATTCAAGGGCTTTTGAAACATGCTGCATGATTGTTCGCCAGGCTGCAAGCTAAGATTAAATTGAAAGGGTGGCATGTAGATTTTAGAACATGGTGTTGACATTTACTGGCCAATCACATTTTGCAACACTCCTGCATGACAGCAGATGTTGACCTTTCGAGCTTTCCCTATCTGCTTTCACACGTTACCTGCAGAAATTAACATAACTCTGCTTCCTGCTCTGTGCTGCTATTAATGTCATGTGGGAATTGAGATTCATGAATTCAGTTATTACCCAGGCTTGAGACACGTTTCATACTCTAAGCACAGAACTAACAGCTCCTGGGAACTGGTATTTTTGGATGTTGCTTCAACTACCTTTGTGGTTGAGGGATAGCTGGGAGCTATGGAGTAGAAAATGTCAGCAGGAACAAGTGGAGAAAAAGGCAGAGGAGGACAATTTCAAGGAGAATGCTGAGGGCCAAATAATTGCAAATATATGGGAGAGAGGTTCATAAAACACTAAAAGGTACATTTTAAGTAAGCCAAATAATGGTATGAGTTTCACTTCTCTTGTTAACTGAACCATGGAAATGGTATCCCTTAGAGTCTTCGCACAGTGAGCTTCAGGGTTTATTCTACAATGCCCCAGGCCTCTATTATCGATGATTTAGGAGAGAACAATCTAAAGCAAAGATGTCATCAGTAGCCCTTAGGAGTTTTGAGCATAATTGTGTTCCATATTCTATAGCTCTTCTTTCTAAATAAAGAGTCCTTGCTCTCTGTGTTCTCTTATCTGATATTTTTCTTTCTGTTTTTTATTTTCTTCCTAAGCAGAAAATCTCTGTTTCTAAAATATCTAAGGGACTTTTCATGGAGGGATTGGTTTTCTGAGATACATTATTTCATAGGACAAAAAATAGTGTCTCCCTGCTTGGGAGTGTTTTACATAGGAATCATTACAAGGAATTACCTCCCTTGAAATTGGTGGCCAACTCAGGGGATTGTTTATTAAAATGTTCAGATCACGCAGGAGAGTAGAGAAACTTCTGAATTTTGCTTAACCTTTCCTGCAGGTTAGCTCTATGGATTTAATGAATTTCCTGTAATTTTGTCTTTTAAAGTCCTTAGAGAACGTCTATGAAATATCATAGTCACAGTTCTATGAATCCAGTCTTTTGAAATACAAGCAGATGCATTTATCTCAAATAGAAATTGATTAACAGAGCTTAAAATGTCACAAATGAAATGGGCATATACAGGTTGCTTCAGTGACATTTCTCTGACTTACCACCTGCAAAAATTCTGTGCTGATCTGCATGCTTCAGCCATAGTAAATTTTACAGCAGCTTCCCTGAATCTTGGGCCTCTTACAACACTCATAAAGTATACCGGCAGCCTGACTGGAGGGGCCAAGATAATCTTCCAACTTCATTTCTGTCTGCTTGACAGAAATGCTTTAAAGTTCCTTTATCTGTATGAATTAACATTTTAAAAAAAAAAATTTAAATGGAGAGAAGCATTCCCAGGACAAGTAATGACAATGTTATCAGTATTTTCCTGTGAAAAGAAAATATCAGTAAAGATACATATGAACAAATGCTGGAGATATGCGACTGGACACATCATAAGCAAGTTAAGAACATCCAAACCTGAACTCTTAATCTCTGACAGCCTCAACCGCTGAATTCACTTTTCTTCATACACTTGAGAATGAGAGATACACTTTCATTTTTGTTATATGTTATTTTGGATTTTATCCTAAGATAGATGGAGAAGGCTTTTAAATAGGGGATCTATATGATATGTTTAGCTTTACAAAATTATCCTCAGTTATGGGATGTGGAATTAACTGGGGGTCAGCTAAGGAGGACCAGTAAGGAAGTGCTGTCTGCTTAGGCAGTCAACAAAAAGTGCTGGTTTTCTTAAGCAATGCAGCACAGAGGGGATAATTTAAAGGCCTACGGGACTGAGGTTTAATAAGGCAGTCTGAATACATTTCGGTGACATGCATTGTGGTTGTTAATTGTGACATGTTAATTTGACATGTGAGAATGGCCTACCAGATGAGTTATATTCTGAGTGGAGTCTGCTGATAGTTGTTAGGCAAGAAGGGAGGAGGAAGAGCCACCCTGGCCAAAGGTGCCCGCACCCAACAGCTGAGAATGAGGAGCGCATGGTCCCCTTTTTGCTTTGCATGAGTTCCTCCAGGCTTGGTGTTTCTACGCTCATCTCCTGCTCTTCTAGGCTGCAAATGTACCCGTTTCAGCCTTCAAACACAGACTCAGGATTTCTGACCCAGACTCACATCAGTGACTCTGCACATGCCGTGGGGCCTTAGACTTTGACTGCTCCTGGAACTTCTAGCTCTCCAGCACGCGCAGAATTTTTCTGCCTCTGTTTCTGAAGACAGCCAGTGGTACTCTTCTTCTGATCCTGTAAGCCTACCTAACAAATCCTTTGTACACTCGTACATATATTTTAGGTTGATTCTCTTCCTCTGGTGAATCCTAACACCTGTGTAAGTACATGTTAATAGAATGTTTCCAAAATATTCTATGCATTATACATATTAAGAAATGCCAACAATTTGACTAATTTTTACTCCTGTCTTGTATATCAGACAATGGAGTAAAAAATCCTTTCCAATATTTCATCATTTTTCAGTGAAACATATGTGGTTTTTCTTTAATTTTTTTTTTCTGTGTGTGTGTGTGTGTGTGTGTGTGTGTGTGTGTGACCAGCTCAGCCCACCAGGGGGCGGGGCTGGCTGGCATGTGGTGCTGGGGGATTGAACCGGGGTCCTGTGCTTTGCTAAGCTTGTTCTAAGTAGGTGCTTTAGACCACTGAGCCATCTCACCAGCCCAAAACATATGTGCTTTCAGTGGAATATATGCACTCTCTTCCCAGGATTCTGCCATACTGGCTACCTTTATTGCATCCACACAAACTTGAATTCTAAGGCTAACCATAGTTCACTAGATAGTATGGCTGCTTTTATTTAGATATTAAAGTTCACTTTTAAATCTTCCTTTGTGTGCCAATTTAGGAACTTTCTTTTTTAATTAATCAATTGCTACAGGGTCTCACTATGTGGCTGGGACTCATTGTGGTCCTCTTGTCTTAGCCTCCCCAGACTGGGATTATAGGCATGAGCCACCATCAGTTTGGGTGGCCAGCTTGGCTTGGGGCTGGCATAGCATGTGGCACTAGGAAGCGACCCTGGGTCCTTGTGCTTGCCAGGCAATAACTTAGACCACCGAGCTATCTTCCCAGCATTTTTTTTTGATAATGAATATTTTATTTCTTTTCCAATCAGATATTATTGGTATTCATATTTTATTTTTCTTTATTTTATTTTATTTTAAAGACTATAAAAAAAAACAAAACATAAACATATAGCAAAAATAAAGACAGAAACAGAGTAACATAAAACAACACATATGGTATAGGTTTTCAAAACAATAATAGTAAATCAATAATGGTTGTTATATTACATATTTTATAGTCAAATCTGTTGTTCAGATTAACAGATACAGGTTTGCAAGATAGGACAAAAATTGAACATAAATGCTTGCTTTAAGTTTTTTTCTTGTCCTTTTTACTTTTAAAAAAATATATTTCAAAGAGTATATCATAATTGATAAGGCATTAGAAATGGAACACATTTAGAAGAACAAAATAAGACATATTCAACCATGGTTTTGTGTTGCACATGGCTGTCTTCAGTGAAGTTGCTCAGACTACAGATACTAACATACAGAGTTACTGAAGGTGAAAATTTTAAATTTTAACTGCTATTTTCAAAGAACTGTTGGAATTAGTAATATAATCAACTCAGTTGTCCTGTATATATACATACTTACATGATTTTACCACTTTCTTTTTTTTTCCTATCTTTATTCCTTTACCTCATCTTGATTGCTTGTTCTTTATGTTCAGTTTCTTTCTGTTTTACTGTATCTACTAGGAAGACAATATGATATTTGCACATGTGGATCTGATTTTTTCCACTTGTGTGTATAGCCTCTAGTTTCATCCATTTATAAAAGCCTCAAGTTTGTCTTTTTATACCTGAATAATAGTCCATTGTATAAAAATACCACATCTTTTTCATCCATTCCTCAGCTGACGAGCATTTGGGTTGTTTTCAAGATTTGGCTATGTCAAATTGTGCTGCTATAAACATGGGTGCACTTATATCATAATGGTAATATGTTTTAAGTTATTTTGGAAAAATAACCCAAAAGGTGATAGCTGTGTTGAATAGGATTTCCAGTCCTAGTTTGATGAGGAGTCTCCGCACTGATTTCCACAGTGGTTGTATAGCAGTCTACCTTCCCACCAACAATGGAAAAGGGTTCCTTTTCCCCCACATCCTCTCAAGCATTATTAGTTGATTTCTTTATGACAGTCTTTCTGATGGGAAATGTTACCTTTTTTATGTATCTGCTACATGGTCTCACTACATAGCTCGGACTCATAATGATCTATTTGTTTTCAGTCTCTCCAGCACTGGAATTACAGGAGTGAACCATCATGCCTGGTCTCAGGGGTTGGCTCTGTTTTTGGAGATAGGGCCAGTGCAGCATGTAGTGCCTGATATCGAACCCCTGTCCCTATTCTTGCCTAAGCAGGTACTTAGTCCACTGAGCCATCTCGCTGACCCTTGGGATGGTATCTTAATGTTTTAGGTTGTGTTCCTTGAATGACCTATGCTGTGGAACATTTCTTCATGTATTTATTTGCCATTTGTATTTCTTCCTCTGAGAAGTGTGTGGTGTCCATTTTTGGTTTGCATCTTTGAATTTTGGGCATCTTATTTTTTTTTTTAGTTCTCTATAAATTCTACATAGAATTCTTTTGTCTGATGGATTGTTGGTTAAGATTATTTTTTCTCAGTTTGTGGATTGTCTTACCACTCTGTTGGTGATTTTTTTTTTTTTGATGGGCAGAAACATCTCAGTAAGACAAGATTCTGGTTATTGCTTATTCAAAGTATTTCCCATGTAGTTTTGTTTTTGTTCATGAACTCTCTGTCTACCCATATGTCTTCAAAATTTCCATGTACATTCTCTTCCAATAGAGTTAGTTTTTTGTGTTTTGATGTTTAGATCTTTAGTCCATTTTGACTTTCACTTAGTGTGGTGATGGACCTGGGTCTAGTTTTAGTTTTTTGGCATGTGGAGAGCCAGTTCTTCCAGCATCATTTATTAAAGAGGTTGTCTTTCTTCCAGTGAATTCATTTGGCACATTTGTCAAAGACAAAGTGGCTAAGTGTATTTATAGTTGCATCTTCTTCTGATCTGTTTCATTGAATAAAACTAAAATTCACTAGAAGAATATTTGAAAGCCACACAGATATATGTGGCAGATATTTCAATATGAATGTTACAAAACCTTAACCTTAGTGAAATAATGTTTAAAAAGCCAGTATTCAAGATAGAAATGCAAGCCCTTGTGGGAGATATGGCTTCATAAAGAGAAGGAAATCTTGAACATTTTGAAAACTAATGAAAACAAAATTATTTCATGAATGAAGTCTAAATTAAAAGGAGCAAGCACTGGCCAAATAGCTCAGTGGATTAAAGTGTCTGCAAGTAGACGCAGGGGCTAGGTGATCCATCCTCAGGCCTGCCATACCAGCCCTGCCCCCAGGGTGCACTGAAATGGTAAATGAGACTGGGCATGGTGGTGTGGGCCCATAATCTCAGCTCTTAGGAGGCTGTAAACAGGCAGATCACTAGGGTTCTGATCTAGTAGTGAGACCCTGAACTCCCTGTAGACCCTTACCTAAAATACAAAATAGATAAATAAAAATAAAAAGAGCAAGACAGAAAAAGAGACTCTAGAAACTATAAAATGTAATCTACAAACACACAGTCACACATATAATAGTTCAGCTATAAGTGCATTTATTCCTAATCCTATATTACAATAGCAAGATACTGAAAATAACCAAACTATCATGCCTGTGTATGTCTACATTCACTTTAAACTCCAGAAAGATGGGTCCACAGTGATAAGATGGTTACTTTTGGAACTAAGAGGTAGGTTAGAAGTGGATGTCTGGACAAGGCAAGACCAGGAGCCCTCAAATGGGGGTGGAGTATTTTAGCTCTAAATCGTGACAATGATATTCTCAAAGCTTGCCCTATAGTTAAACAATGCAGTTCTGCATAATCTGCACTCTGTTCTCAAGTCATCTAACAAGGAAAGGAGACACAATTACAAAGTATTAAAATTCATAGCAAAACAGCTTGCTGGTAAGAGATCTGGGGAAGGGAAGTCCTATGTGTAAAGCAGGGTGGGCCAGATAGCTCAGCGGACTAAAGCGCCTACTTAGGCAGAATGCAGGGGCTGGGATTTGATCCATGGTGTGCAGTGCCGGACCCGCCCTGGGGCACACTGAGATAGCAATTGAGACCCTGTAGACCCTGTACTAAATAAGATAGATATCTAGATAGATAGATAGATAGATAGATAGATAGATAGATAGATAGATGGCACCCATAATTGAACTTATGAACTTACACTTGTCAGGCAGGCACTTGTGCTGCTGAGCAATATCCCAGGCCCCTATAAATATATTCTTAAGGAAAATTCAGTTTTTGCGGAAGTCTTGCTCTATATGCATAAGATCTGTGCTCTCACCCTTTTGGACTTTTCTACAGAAGGGCCATCTACTTGGTTTAAAGCACCATTGTTGTTATCTTGAAACTGCCAGTAATCGTTGGTTTTGTTTTCGAGGTGGAGTTTCGAAGTTTATGATGGTTTTGAGCTCACTGTGTAGTCTAGGCTGACCTTAAGCCCCCGCCTCAGCCTCCTCAGTGCTGGGGTATATTCACTACCAAGCCAGCCTTGAAATTCTAAACAATTTTTGAAAAATGCATATTGACTTTTACACTGGAACTCATAACTTGTATAATTCATCCTGTCTAACATGCAGATTTCAAGTTGACATACACATCACGGGCTTCTAAATATTAGGTTTTATGTGTGCAAGTGTGAACTAACGTGTAAGCGTATGTGTATGATAGAGGAATTGACTGTATGAAATGCTGCTATTTACATTAGTTTGTAATTCTAATTACTGTGATTTTCCTTTTAATATTTAATTCCTGATTTAATATCTGCATTACCCCATGTGACATAGTATTTACATAATTTCACACAATAATTGATTACCAATGAACATCCTAGAGGAAACTTATTTCAACAATGGAAATTAAAAAGCTGAGACTCCAGAATTTCTACTTAGGCAAAAAATGTAAGGACAATAGTAGATTTGGAAGAGTGAGTCTAATGGTTTTCTTTAAACATTGTATTGTCTAAGTGATCAATGAGGTCTTGAAGTTCCCTTTAGCTTGACTAAACGTTGTTTAATTCTACTTTTGTAGCATTGGGAATAAATTTAGCACTAATACATTTGCCTGGTAGGAGGCCCTGACTCTATCCCCAGTATGTTTAAAACAAAGCAAAACACAAACAAAAGCATGAAACCACACCCTGGAACATTTACTGGCTGAACCTTCTTCCCTTGGTTCTCTCCTCCTGTATATATTTACTAGAGATAACCTGTAGTTAAACCTACTTTCACTGCCCCTGTCAGATATAAATCTTTTAAATTCTTCTTTCCAGAGTTAATCTAGGGCAGTCTTTTCAAGGGCTTGGGAGCCGTCCCTCCAAAACAGAGTCATCTAAGAAATAATCATGTAGTTGCTGTGGGGAGTCGGAACTTGAGAGAAGTGGGATGTCCAGTTGAAAACTACTCCTCTCATGAAGAGAAAAGGAAGTTCAGTTTCCTTTTCTGTGGTGAAGACAGTTAGGAAATACAGAGAGCCTGTAGTATAGCGGCACTTTCCCTCAGACACTCCTCAAGCTTTTATTTCAAGGCTGTTGAGTTCAGACTTGGTGTGGGCCTGCAACCTGACTAACATGGACGCCTTTGATTTGAGTCTCCACACATTCAACTCCATTCAAAGCAGTTTTCACTTTGACATGTAATAGCGTTTCACAGATGTGAAGGAAATATCTGTTGTCCATTTCAAACGTGAAGGGCTGTTAAAGATTATGGTTTCACAGAGAGGTAAAATTAGAGCTAATATTTTATCTCTGTCTCTGACAAGCTATATTTTGAGGATGCTTTAAGCAAATGTAATTTTGAATATATTTTATTTAATAATGTGGTCAACGTTTTATTGGTGATACTACCTTAAGATATGCACAATATTTGTGCTCCCAAATAGATTGAAAATGAAATGAAATGAGATTAGAAACATCGCCCCCGCATTTATACAGATGGTCCCCTTCCCAGTCCTTGTAGCCTTAAGATAGATCAATGGGTTTTGTTTCCTGGCCAGCTCCCTGCCAGCCGTTGCCTGCTGGTGATTTAGCTTTCCTTTTTGTGCTTGATGCGGTGCCATCCTTCTCTTAAGGTTCTCTACATCTCAGATGTGATTTTTCAAAGCACTCGTTGCTCATGCTGCGCCTCCGCCTCCCTCCTCCACCCGCCATTTTTAAATGCTGCATATTATCTTTCTGCTTCCAAAGAAATGGACCTCATATTTCAATACCTCATCTAATAGGATTTTTGTTTCTGCCCTGATGAAATGCGGCTTCGATATATTTATTTTCTCTATTTCTCTGCTTGGTAGAAAAGTGCATAACAAGTAATGTGACTGTGTTCTTTGTCTCTGAATTGAAGAGTATTTAGGAAGAAATAAAAGGGGCTTGGTATGCAAATGAAATCTTGCACATAGAGTTCCACCTAGTTAAACACCTAAATATGCCCCCTGCAGAAAATTAGGTGCTGAATTTTGCACCGATGTCCTTAAAGGCATTAATTAGACCTTTAATTTTATCATGTGAGAAATGTGCTCTATCAAGAAACACCTGGCGAAGACAAATACAAAAGGAAACAATCAAATTAAGGTGCCTCGATAAACAGCACTGAAATATTAAACAAAACACTTTGTGATTAAACAAACAGAGAGCTACAGAATAAAGGAAAAGGAAAGAAACTCATGCACAGGCTTCTAATTTTGAGTAAGAGAAATTAAAAAGTTAGTTACCTTAGGAAAGCTAAGGGCTCTCAGGCAGGAAAAGAGGTGACTTGTTCGGAGGGGCCAATTGCACGCAGGACTCATTTAAAAAATAGCGACCACTATTGAATGGGGTTTGATGTTCTCTCCAATTTAAATAGCTTTCTTTTTTATTTACACAATATAAATGAATGAAGGATTATTCCTTCTAAACGTCAGTAATATAGAAATCATTCAAGGTAAACTAAAGCTATGGTAATTGTACAGTTCTAAATACTATAACCAGTCAACCATAGAATAATATTAAAAACATTATGTTGTCTAACTATAAAGCTAGGTAAACATGTATAGTTCATATATATAGATATATCTATATCTATATCTATATCTATATCTATCTATATCTATATCGATATCGATATCGATTACCAACATCACACACACATAGAAATATAATAATTATCATTATTATTATTTGTTTTTTGTACAGGGTCTCACTATGCAGCTCGGACTCATAGTCATCCTCCTGTTTTCAGACTTTCCAGTGTTGGGATTATAGGCATGCACCACCACTCCTGGACTCAGTCGCTGACTCAGTGTGCCCAGGGGTGGGGCTGGCCCTCCATGTGGTGACAGGGATCGAAACCTGGCACTTGCCTAAGCAGGTGCTTAGTCCACTGAGCTATCTCACTGGCCTCTAGAAACATAATTATTACTTATGATTTTCAGTGGGGAGAGAGCCCACATTTCTGCACATTATTTCATGTACTGTTTTCCCCAACAGATGAATCACGTTGAAGGTTTTCCTGGGCAGAGGCAGCTCCAGGACTTCTTGAATTAACTTCAACATCTCTTAGCAGGGTAGAGCACAGGCGTGAATCATCAAGTTTCTCCCAGAATTTGTATTTGTTACTATGACATACAGAAATAACAAGTCTCAGAAATACACAACGCCTTATAGAACTAGTGTAATTTTTACAAACTCTTCCAGAAGTCATTCTTTCTGTTGTTAATTTATCTAAAGTAGTTGTTTTTACTAACCTCTCTGTGTGGAGATTGCCATGAAAGCATTGTGGAAGAAAGTAAGAGTGAAAAATTAACATGTGTCATTTTAGCAACTACAATTTGTAGACCTATATATACGTGAGATATTCTAGAAATGTATATATACATAGAAGAACCTACATTATAATTTTATTTTACTTTATTTATTTTTTCTCTTTGTGCTGATTTTTTTACTGAGAGGATAAATTGTCTCTGGAGTAGAATCAATGCATTTTTTTTCCTTAAAGGGCCCAGCAAATACTTTTACTTTGAAATAGGCTGTTGTAGGGCTTTCGTCAGGGCCTATTCACTTGGTCTGGCTGTCTGATAGGTAATTGGTGGTTGGGGAAAATCAATGGTCATAGAAACATTGTCTATGAAGTTACTCATTAATTTGCTCAAATTGTTTCCCAAAGAAATATCAAGCAGAACAGATAGGAAGTTCACTAGGTTGGATTTAGGGTAAAGTGATGAGATGTCATATTGTGTCCTTTGAACACAGAGAAAGGTCACAGGAGCCCAAGATGGGGGGGGCTAATTCCTGAAGCTGGTAGAGCCTAGGGGAAAAAAAAAGATTGACCTCAGAGGTTTTAAAGTGGAATACACCCCTGGCTATATCTAGATTTTTTTCTGACAAGACCTGTGTTGGATTTCTAACCTGTAGTAATGTAAGAAAGCTAGAATACCTCCACAATTATTTTGAATTTTCCTGGCTAGGAGAACTGTCTGATTTCATCTATTTGTGTAATTATTTTGGTCCTTGGATCACTGTAGGATTTTAAGTGTTTATTCTATATTTTAAATTATAAACCAATACTGGTTTACCTTTTTTTTTGTGTGTGTGGGTTATTCCCGCTTGGTCATTTAGAACTCTGAGAGATGGCAATTGAATTTTCTTTCTGAAATAAATTTGCAGCTAAAAATCATCATTAATGTATCATAGAAAATAAAAAGTTTTACTTGATTCCATGGCTTCATTCTTTTCAGTTATATGCTCTTAAAGGGATTTTTTTAATTCATCTTATTCTGAAATAATTTCTGTGTCTTACAAAAGAGCTAAAAACAAAGTGAGTGATCACATTTAAAGCTTTGAAGAGACTGGGGAGATGGCTCAGTAATTATTGAAATTGGCCTACCAATTTGATTTGAAAAAATAAAATAAAATGAAGCTTTGAAAATGCTCTATTTAAAATAACTCCTTCAATAATTGACTTACCTTGCTTGTAAAATTCCAGTATCATGCAGAACAACAAACTGCTCGGATATCTTGCCCAGATGGAAGGTTGAGACAAATTATTATTTAATGGCAAGACAACAGTGCTTTATCTTTACTCTTTGACCCCATTATCTGTGGTGAGTCAGTAAACAGGTTTTTTTTTTTCTTTTAGTCACTGCCTTTGTTGTTTGATACACATACTTTATGGCCTTCTGAGTTCTGTTATTAAAAATCAAGGGAAGGGAATTTGAGAACACAAGACCATGTTATCAGAAAATATTCATATTCAAATGCCAAGGATACACACTGTATTTCTCAATTAACCATATGTCTTAAATAAATTGAATGTGATACGCAATTACTTTTGCAGTACCAGGTATTGAACTCAGGGCCCTGTTTTTGCCAGACAGGTGCTTATTTTACTGAGCGATCTTCCCAGTCCTTGTGATAAGAAAAATTTAAAGAATTATCTGAATGCTACTGTTAGGAGTTAAATTGTTTCCTCAAATGTTCATAAGTGGAAGCCCTAAACCACAATCCCTTAGAATGTATTGTAAATGGGGTTGCTACAGATATAATTAGTTAAGTTATGATGAAATTTTGCTAGACAAGGGTGACCTCTAATCCAATACAGTATCCTACGAAAAGTTAGTGTACAAATGTACAGGAGGAAATTAGCACAGTGACCAGGAAGGCAGAGATCTGAGCGTTGGGTATGCAAGCAGGGAATCTCAGAGCTTGTCAGCCAGTGAGCAAAAATGAGGACAGATTCATGAGCAGATATTCTCTTATAGACCTCAGGAAATTGAGAGGGAGAGAGACAGGACAGAGAGAGAGAGAGAGAGAGAGAGAGAGAGAGAGAGAGAGAGACAGAGACAGAGACAGAGACAGAGACAGAGACAGAGAAACAGACAGACAGACGGGCAGAGATTTAATTGCCAATTTCTCGTTATTAGACTTCTGAGTTCTAGATCTGTGAAACAATACATTTCTGTGATGTAAGTTATGGAGCACACAAGCACATAGTCCTTTGTCATGGCAGCCCAAGCAAAGCAATATTTACTTAAGAAACAATATATATGAAGCTCTTTAATTTTTATCTTCAAATCCATGTGTTTCACTTATTTATCAGTCCTTGTTTTCTTGACTGAGTATGAATTTTCTCACCTAGGCATGAAGAGAGGACACAGGCATTGCCCAGTTTTCTATGGCTGGGAAACAATACCCCATATAAACAAGTGAAGAGAGGAAAGCTTTAATTTGGCTCAGGGTTAGTAGACGTCGAGGAAAGATAGCGTGAGAGAAAGGCACAACAGAGCAAAACCTCAGCCAGGAAGCAGAGTGTAGGAGTTGTACCAGAAAGGAATAAGCAAGGGACAGACTAGAACCCAAGCTCACATGGCTGTGACTGACTCAGACATACCCAGGAGTGTGTTTTACTAATCTGGTAGGCAGTACCTTATTCGATGCCAATGAGAGGATGATAGCACTTTCCATGGTATTACTCCATGATGAGTTAATATTTTGGTTTTTTTAAATGAATATTCTAAGCTATCTGTCTCTAAAGCTTCACAGAAGTACCTGGACAGTGAAATAGTTCTGAAGTATGTTATGCTACTTTGGCATTGAGTTTAAGTGAGGCGGTTGAGTCTCATCAAGACAGGTAGCTACCCGCAATCAAAAACACAGCAGCAATAACAAATTAAAGGGAGAAATTTTTTTAAAAGGAAGATTTATTTGAAAGGAGAAAGAAAGAAGATGGAGAGGAGCCAGTCTGGAGAGAGGGCAAGGGGTCAAATGGATAGTACTGTGGTTCCTAGCTTTTTTGGACTCCCCGGGTTCCCTTACTGGAGCTTGTCACAGTTGGATTGGCTCTCTGGGTTGTCCTTAGGGTAGATCCTGCATCTCAAAAACTTAAAGCGGAACCTTTTCCAACATGCATATTTCTTTTGGGGGCTTCCTTTCAGTCCTTACAACCGCATAAGGCAACATATAAATGGGAGAGACTTGTAGAAAGGCAGCTTAGAGCTAGTGATTAAGTGAGGAGGTTATGTGTATACAATGGAGTAAGGTAGGGATACCACAGTGAGAGTGTGTGTGTGTGTGTGTGTGTGTGTGTGCCTGCATGCACGAGCATGTGTGTATTTTTGTATACTAAATAAAAGTTTTCCTCTATTCTAGGTCCCCACCCCTTTTTTCTTTGGTATTTTGTAAAAGGGGGGCACAAGCTATCCAGTTTTCCATGCTCTGGCTTCTCCTTCGTTAGTCTGTCAGCTCATTCTCTGGTAAATTCTCGTGTTAACTGCCATACCTGGTGCCTTCCAGGTGCTGATTTTTCTCTCTTTCTCTGCTTTTGTCTTTTTAATCACTCAAATATAACTGCAGAGGCAAAAGTCACTTTAAATACTATTTTCTATTACTTTCTTTAATAAAATGTAATGAAGACCTTATTGTACATTCCCTGCCAATGGACCCCTATCCTGACACTGAACTTGTAGAATTTAACTTAGTTGTTGGTATAGTTTGGGTCTTAATAATCTCCCAAAGCCTCATATGTATTGGGGGTGGGCTTTTCTGAGGCAACTGAATCTAGAGTTTGTGATTCATTCTTGATTTAATCCTAGGATTAAAGGTGTGAGGTTTGCACCTGCCCTAGGTCAACTGGTCTGCATACAACATAAGCGACAGAAAGAGGCTTGTCATCTCTCCTCTCCTGCTGCTTTTACTCTCTTAGCACCATGAACTGTTACCCTTTGCCATGTGCCAGCCTGCATTAGAACCAGCCTATTATGCGTTGAATTCTCTATAATCTGTGAGCTAAATAAGCCTTTCTTCCCATAACTTTGGGTGTCCAGCATTTTGGCTTAGCAATGAGAAAAGTAACTAAGATAGTCCTAGTTCAGAGAAGAAGGGTGTATTATACAAGACTTTGGGTTTTAGCTTTTGTGGTACCACCTGTCTGACCTGTTTCCTGACCTTGGAGACTTTAGAGAATTGATTTAATTTTCTTTTATGATACTGATATTTAATATTTCTGAATTTTTTACGTGTGTTACATAAATTCAGATATTTTAAGTATTATAGCACTTCATTTAGCATCACTATATATTACTCAACTATTAAATTCTTCTACCCAACCATTCATAATTATTTTATTTTTGTACTTTTATTTATGAAAGGACATCTTTCTTTTTGCTCATGTTTATATTTCTAGATTAATCGGTTATATAATGTAACCATTTTTATTTGCATGAAATGAATCTAACGTTTGCTTATGATTGCAAAAACTCATTTTTTCCACTAATGCCCAAGCATGCACATCTCTTTTGATCCTGATCTTCATTTGGTGGATATGTATTGGGCAGAGTTCAGTATAGGTCTAGATTCAAAAAGAAACATGACATGTGCTTTAGACCTGGTCAATCAAACATCAGTGTTTCAAATACTGGCTAATCAATGAGTGAAATACAAACAGATCTAATGGAGAAATTAAGCCTGCTAACTAGGGGAGGGGTCTGAGATAAAGGTAACCAGTAATGCTAATGGGAATTTAAAGAAGAACAGCAAACTAGAACTTTGGACTAAGAATTAACTTTCTCAGGCTTCCTCAGGCCTCAAGAGATGTAAGAGGCTCTTCTTTCCAAGTTCTTGTGCTCAGAGGAAGTTATAATGCAAAATCACTCATCTCTTTCAAGATCCCAGTGTTTTGTAAATACTTCATGAAAGCCTGGTTTATTGAGCTTGTGTTTCAACTGGTCATTTTTTTTTTTTAACTTCACAGAGCCATCCTTAATAGGTGTCCAATAAATGATTAAACAATTTGTAGGCCTTGCTTACTATAATGGTCTTTAGACTGAGGGTCCACCAAATAGTACTATTTGGGATTCCTTCTGAAAATGCAGGAACTTTTTTTTTCATATTTCCAATAAAAATTCTCCTAAACTCCCCCTTTGGGGGATTGAAACTTCAGTCTTCCATCTTCCCAGAAACAAGAACCAGGTACACACAGTAACACTCACATGAGGAAGAGATCTGCAGAGAGTGTTATGGTTTTGGCTAAGGAGATTAAGTTTCAGCAAAACTGGCTGGAGAATAGGTGTTACCTGTTCATTACAGAATCCAGGACACATGTACAGAATGGTTCCCACATCTCCTTGTGGTGGACTTTGGAAAACTCAGGTAGATTTCCTTTGGATGACCTAGACTTGACATCAGCCTAAGAAGGGGATAATACAAAATGGACAATCCCTGTTGAGTTTTGGTCACTGTGTTCCCTCTTGTGTGGATGGGCTGTGCTCACACATACATAGGTATGCTTCCATTTGTACTTTTATTTGGTCCAACTTCAATTTGCAGAGCCTGTTTGCTTTACAACTTTAATAAAACTTGGGTTACATTTGTGCTTGCTTTGACCTGCTCTTTGCTTGAGAGAGAAAGTACCTAGAAATCACTTCAGAAGAAAACTCTAGCACCCCCAAAATCTGGTAACAGTTTGCTTGCTTGTTTCACTAGGCAAGTAAAATAGGGTTGCTGCTACTGTGGCGTTGTCTGTAACCCCACATTTAGCCTAAGCATGAAGTCAGTGCAGTAAACTGTAGAATGGACAAATTATAATCTGATGGTCATATCTGAAGAATTATATTATTGAGGCTTTTTGTTGTCTGAATTAATTTTACCAATGGCAAGATAACTTAAGAATATTGTCTGATTTGTGGGAAAACAAGACTTAGTTGATATCTCATATGCATTAGAAAATTTATTTATCTAACAGCTAATTTTTAATAATGAAGAATGAGATGAAAACATTTCAGTGAGATTAAGGGAAAAGTTTGGGAGGATAAAGTACAAGAGTAACCATAACCAAATAAATAGATAAATAACAGGCTGTCAAGCTTTTCTTAAATTTTTATTTTGTTTTTCAGCATTTAGCAAGAAGTTAAATAGATTTCATTTCTATGTGAACAATTTTTATTTCAGGTAGATATTACAGTAATTTTTGAGAAAATTATTAATATTTTTTATCTTTTACATTGTTGTATGTTATCAGCCAGAGCTGAAAGAAACGACAGAGAGACTGAATTAATACAACCTCAGAGGTCTCACTGAGTTCAGTCCCGCTCAAAGTGAGCCTTGAGCCACCAAAACTTCTCACATTTATTGAAGGTTACTAACAGGTTAAGGAATGTGCATAACTAATTAGGTGTAAGCAAGCTGATATTTACATTACTTTCATGTTCTGATCAAACTGTAAGTTTACGCATCCAGAGTTGGTAACTTCCCAGGTAAAGGAACAAAGAACAGACAGGGTGTTGCGACCAGGAATCTGTTACTTTGTCTCTAGCAAAAATTTCAAGGGGCCAGATTCCTTAGGCTCTGTTGTTTGCTCCTTGCTCCCTTGGGACAGTAAGCTTCTGGCCCATATCACTATATATGTTTTATGCAGTAATTTTAAACATAAATAACTTTACTTTTATACCACAATTTAATTAATTTGTGAAACATTGGATAATCTTTAAATTTTTATTATTTTGGATGGCTTTATTTTTATTGTTTTGAGAAGGTTGATTTGTATTTCCCTTTCTTTCCATTTGCTTTTCCATTTTTTTCTTAATATAGCTATATTTTAATTCAAAATTATATTAGATCAGTCAGAAAAATGGAACCCAATACATAGCAAGAGATAGATACAAAAAGGATGAAAGAGAATACATTATAATGAATTAGGTCACATTATACTGAAGGCTGAGCAGTCTCTTGAGATAGTAGGTAATACATGGAAGACACAGGCAAGATGATACTACAAATTATAATCATAGTTTCAAAGCCAGAGAAGCAAGAGAGGTCATGTTGTGAACTGTAGTGCAAGTCCAAGTCCGAAGGCAAAAGAAGACCAATATACCAGCTTAAAAACAGACTGAAAGAGTTAGAGGGAATTATTACTGCACCATTTAATTTTATTAAAGACTTCATTGGATTGGATGATGAACACCCTCATCAATCTGCTTTATTCAGTTTACAAATTCTAATTTAATCTCATTCAAAAGCACACCTAAAATAATGATTATCCAAATGTCTAGGAAACCCTTGGCTCGATCAAATTGGCACATAAATTAACTCTCATATGAGTCATAAATCCCCTTCGACACAATTTCAGCACATTTTATGTAAAATATAGTTTAGAAATTCATCATTTTCTAAATTTGTTAAACAAATTTCCTGTACAAATATAATTGTACAGTTAAGGTTAGAAAGGGGAAACTATCCCACAGTTGGTCTTCCAAGGGGATTGGCCCAGACAATAAAATTTTATACATATCTCTTTGTAACTAATTTGTTCCATAGCTCATTTTCTGGGGTTATTTACTGAATTCTTAATAGCACTCATTACCTTAGTTCTTAATGTGTGAAACAAGGAGACATAAACTTTAACAGTTATTGACTTTAATAGTTGAATACACATACAAATAGCATGAGATTGGCTTTTTAAAATTTGCATTCTTGTGTTCTCAGTCAGTTTCTAAGGATAAGATCTACTCTTACATGAAAGTCAATGTAATGAATGAATATCAAGATTCAATTACTCTTCTGGTGTATTTCAACACTTTCATTGTATTTATCATTAGTAATTCATAAAGCAAAACCAAGAAAAGAATATTCATGCCTATGTGAATTTCTTTTGAAGAGTAGGAGGTACCAATGGGGAAAGGTACCAATGGGGAAAATGAAGGTCTCTCTGAGGACTATTCCATCTGGAATTTTATCCTGTTGTTTTTCATCTCAGTACCAACAGTCTCCACACTTTGTATCCTTGTCCTTAGTATATCTCTTAGCAGAAACACTCATGTGTGCATGTGCATGTGTGTGTGTTAGACTTCTTTCTGTTGTTCAGGATATTATCTGTAATTGGTTTTTGTTGTTTGTGTTACCCTTGCCCACCACAAAGTGCCCACAGTTGTCCAAATACTTGGGACTGTTGGAAGACTCATGTATAAAAGCCTAAAGAGACATTTTTTTAAAGTATACATCCACAGGGATATGAAAAATTGCTTAACATGACTATGAAGGAAGTACAAATCAAAACCATCTTACGCTATTATCTCACTACAATAGCAATGGCTACTATGAGAAAGACAGTCCATAATAATTGATGGCAAAGAAGTAGAAAATAGGGACTCTTACACACTGTTGGTGGGATGTAAGTTAGTATGGCCTTTATGGAAAATAATATGATTTTTTTCAAAAATTAAATGTAGTACTATCTGTATGATTTAACAATACCACTACTAGCTATGTAGTGAAAATAAGTGAAATGAGTATGTTGAAAATATACATGCACTTCTATATTTGTTCCAATAACATTTATGACAATAAACACCAAAAAAATCTACCTGAGGATTACTCCACAGATGAATGGATAAAATACGTGGTATATATACATGATGGAATACTATTCAACTGTAAAAATAATTAAGTCTGTCATGTACAACAACATGTATGGTTCTGGAGAACATGATGGTAAGTGAAAATTACCACGCAGAAAAATTAAAATACTGTCACTTCTGTGTGGAAACTAAAAAATATTGATGCTGTAGAAGTAGACTCAAATAGTGTTTCCTGGAGACCTGGGTAGATAGGACAGAGAAGTGTATGGTGAGATATTTGACAAAGGATATGTGGTAACAGATAAGAACAATATTTTTCAATGTATAGAATAGGTAATCATGTGGGGAAAGATTATGTAAGTGATTGCTTGTGACATGGAGACAAAACACGATGTTTATCCTGTAACTCAGTGGTGTCACAAATTTTCTGATCAAGGAGATCATGGGGCCACAGAGGAAAGTCATTGATAATGTAGAATGTGCCAAAGGAGAGTAACCTGGAGAGAAAACATTCTATCAGGTTTTCACAGAGAATAAATTGGTCTAATGATGGCCATGACTCATCCACATGGCTGACACTGACAAAGGATCTACAAACTGCAGTACAGGATTTCAGGGTAAATCCTGAGGGATTTGACTGAC
>NW_004524943.1:257520-272992 GCF_000260255.1 Octodon degus | reverse complement strand
AAAATAACACAAATAAGTCAAAGTTGTTGTCTTTGAATCAGTATTCCACATAAGTTGGAAGAATACCTTAAACCATGAAAAGATATATTAGACTTATGAACAGCCACCTCAAGCAGACTACGATCTGGTGGGTTACAGTTAGCAGTTACCTCCTGCAGTTATCCCTCCAGTATCTGGACTCAACTTCTTCCCTTGAACACTCTATGCTGTTTTTTTCTTCTGGTCCATATAGCTGATCTGTGAATCCTTACTATGTTATAAAATTTGTTTCTTCTCATGCAGAAAATGTCAGATTCCAAATGATCATTCTGATGGAGCTAGTGATGAATATTTCAGGCTCCTTTTCTGAGGCCTAGATCTACTTTCTTATGAGAGTCAGAGCTGTTGAACCCCAACCTGACTTCTACATGGAGCTCCATAGATTAGTTCTTTGGCAGAAATAAAAAAAAGTGATCCCTATATCACAATGGAGCCTTCACATTGTTTTCTCTAACAGCAGTTGTTTAGATTAGTTGAGTTGAGTTGAGTTTTGTTTAGTGTTAGTCAGCACAGCTGCAATTAAAAGAAAATACTTACATGGTTTAATAGTTAATTTAAGCGCTAAAATCAAGTGTAAAAATGTAAGAGAACACACACACACACACACACACACACACACACACACTCACAAAGATTAGATTGAGAATGGAGAGAGATTTTCCTCCCAGTAAGGAGACTCTTCTTTCTCCAGGCTTGATATGATTAACACCACCATCACACTTTTGGGTGGAACTTGACAAAACTTAGAAATACAGGAAAAATATTCCTTTAAACTTAGTTTTCTGTGAACCATCTATATAACTAAATAATTAAATTCTTTTAAAGACCCATAAAACCACATGTTCAAAACAAGTTCCTATACTCAGCCAAGCTATGAAAGGCTAAATGGAAGAAAGTATATTGGATTCCTATCTTTTCTTGTGGGGTATTCATCAAGTTATTTATTTTCTTAATCTATCTAATAAACTCTCCCTGGCTTCCTCATGCCCATGATTTTATTTACCTCAACTTAAGTAAGACAAAGAACTTGAGATTATATAAAAGTAAGTATTCCTAAGGTGAGAAAATCTGAGAATTTTAGTTTTTGCAAGCTCAGTATTTAATATACTGTGTCTAGCTATGGATGGTGGCAGAGGAAAGTAAGTCCATCACTTGGGATGCTGAGGCAGGAGCATCAGTATGAGTTTCAGTGCATCCTGGACTATATTCTGAGATCCTGTCTCAGAAAACTAACTAATTAACTAACTAACTGACAGACTGACTCAATCAATCAATCAATGAGTGGATCTACTCTATATGCTTATAAAATAATAGGAAGAGACATCCTTCTGGATCCACTGTTAAATCTCTTTTCTGTTTGGCTAACATTGTATGCATTTTACTGTACTTATTTTATTAAGATATTCTCCTTGATACCTGAAAACTATAGTTTTATACTTAGCACAACTCTTTATAATTCTCTTGCAAAGTTATTTGTGAGAGTTGTTTTGTGATAACAGCATGTAGTATGGGATCATAAAAGGAACAATATTCAGTTGTAGAGCTGGGCATGTAGCTTAGTGGCATAAGCACCTGCCTGGAAAACACAAGTTGTTGTATTAAAAAAAAAAGCGTGGACCAGGGAGATGTCTCAGTATAGTAAGTGCTTGCCTGGCAAACACAAGGGCTTGAGTTCAATCCCTGGTTCCGCCAAAAACAAAAAACAAAACAACAACAACAAAAATCTTGAAAACATTCAATTCTACATTAAATGGATATGTAGCTATTACTTGCAGTATTAAATCTAAAACCTACTTTGGGTTATTTGGGAGGTGGTGTGTGTGTGTGTGTGTGTGTGTGTGTGTGTGTGTGTGTGTGTGAAAATGAGAACTTTTAAAATCTGTATCAATGCATTTGTTCAAACACATTTTACTCAAACATCCATTATTTCTTCATGAATCAATGCCCCTATATCTGTCATTTTTATGTTTTTTACCTCTGAGTTCACCAAAACTATAAACATGCTTGAAAATTTTTTCAGTAAAATGTAATTACCAAAGATGAAGTTGCAGTGGTGTAAATGGGGCCCCTATTCCGATATGACTGGTAGTGTAAGAAGATGGTTGTGTGAAGAGCCAGAGACATATAAAGAATATACTATGTGAGGTAAATAGATGAAGAGAAACATCTATAGATCAAGGAAAACCAAAGGTTTCCAGCAAAGCACAAGGTTCCAGGAAGACCCAGGCAGCAGTCATGTACAAGTGTCAAGGGTAATGGGGACCTGCCAACACCTTCATCACAGACTTACATCCCCCAAAACTGTGAGACAATACACTTTTCTGTTGAGGTATCTCTAAAAAACTATACATCCGTTAGTATATTATGTGTGATTTTTAATGCTTCTAGTCTTGTTTATTGACCTACTTGTTATCTCTACATGAATAAAGCAGTGGATTACTTATTATAATCTTATGGCATTTTATTCCAATATGTGGTATACCTCCAATATCTTTATTCCTCAAAAGAAAATTTTGAGTATTCTTGATCTGTGAAGATTTTCTATAAATTGTAGTACCAGTTTTCAAGAGCTATAGAAATTTTAAGGTATACTGTGGCTTAGGACAAAATTTTGGAAGAATCAATAATTATTGAAGAACAATGTTTTACACTATAAAAATCAATAATGATCTCTATTATAACTTCCTTTTTCCTGTATTTTAAGATAACTTAAAATTGTTCTAGTAAATTTTATTATCCTTCTATACACTTGAAGAAGATGGTGCTAAAATTTTAATGTTTTGTTTTTGTTATTTATATACATGAATTATAGGATTATAGTTGACTTTAATGCATTAATTTTATATTTTAAAATTATTATAGCATGTTTTAAACTAAATTATTTTTTGTTGATGTACATTGGATTTTCTCTAATCTGCTCATATATATGATTTTAAACAATGGTATTGGACTTTTTTCTCTAATTTGTCTACTTTACCTTGTCCCCCCCAACCCTTCTTTTATTGCCCTGGCTAACATTTTCAGTAAAATATTTACTGCATGTCACATGAATAGTCACTCTTAAATCTCTGGTCTCAAAGAACAATTATTAAATCATCAACATACAAAAATGATTTATTTTAGGTTTCCCAGGAAATTCTTTCACAAATTAAGGTCCTTTTTATTTCTAATTTGTTAGGTGTTCTATTGAGAATCAATGCATATATTTTTTCACAATACATGAAATTTTTTCAAATTCATTTTTTAAAAAATTGAAAAAGTGGTATACTTCTGTTCCTTTGTGGTGTTTTCAATTGAAATGCCTTCAGAATTGAAAATATTGCTAATTTATATTCTTTATCTTATATTGTTGGGATCATTTCAATATCTGAAGTTTTAGAGTGAGAGACATCGGTCAGTAGTCTGTCTGGCAAGAGCTAGGATCTGAATTCACCTGCCTTGCCAGGCCCCACCCCAGGAGGGCCATTCAGGCTACCAAAAGAGAGTGTGGTGATGCACACCTGTAATCTCAGCACTGAGGAGGCAGAGACAGGAGGATCGCTATGAGTCCAAGCTGTTTAGCAAGATCCTGTACCAAACACATAAATATATAAAAAAAATTTATATTCATTCTTGGTTTTTATTTTGTGCTGGGTAATTTTGATTGTAAACTGACAATTTCCCTTGAGAAATTATTTATAAGCTTGATTCCCTTGAGACTGCAAATGAAAATTTACCCTCTGAAAAATGATAAAGGAGAGAATTTTTGATTTCCTGTGAGAAAACATTATTTGAAGATTTATGCAACTTATTTGATCAAGAAAATATAAGCAAAAGTTATGTCACTGCTGAATAAAAGTTTCTGAGAAAAAATCCCACTCTCAGAGATTTTTTCTGTCATTACAATAACCAGCCAGGTTGCAGATTGACCCTGCTGTTGTAGTTTGAGATCCAGGGAGGCGTCAGATTGAATGTAGTCAACAATGGATCTTAAGTACCCGTGAAGTGTCAGAAATGCATCACTAATATTACAGGCCACAGTGGGTTTGAATTCATGTGGTTTTAAGACCTAACTTAGCCGATGCTGGCTGCTCTAGGAGTTAAGGTCAAGAAATAACCATTGTTATTACATGGGAGTGACCAGAACTTTTGCTACGTCCTGGAATGTTTGTTCTAAAATATGGTTGCTTGTGAGAAGATTGTCCTGTTTGTGTCTTGATGTCGTGCCAGGCACTAGGCTTAATGATGCCCCTTTACAGGATGCAGTGACTTTCAGACTCCAAGGCTTGGCTCAATAAACTTTGTGAATTTTGTTATATTCCTTAAGGCACAAGAATAAAATATAAAATTTAAATTATTTTGCTCTGAAACAAAAAGATAAACAAAAATCATGTTTTCTTTTTTTTTTATTTTTTTTGTGTGTGTGACCAGCTCAGCCCACCAGGGGGCGCGGCTGGCTGGCATGTGGTGCTGGGGGATCGAACCGCGGTCCCTGTGCTTTGCCAAGCTTGTTCCAAGTAGGTGCTTTAGACCACTGAGCCATCTCTCCAGCCCATTTTATTTTTGTGGAACCGGGGATTGAACTCAGGCCCTTGCGCTTGCCAGGGAAGCGCGTATTCCACTGAGCCATCTCCCCGGCCCCATGTTTTCTAATATTGCATTTCATGTCTAAGGTTGATGATCATCCATGAATAATAATGTTCAAACTATAAACATTAATTTTTCCTCATGCATGTATCTACTTTACTCACACAATGGCCATTAAACCCTGAATTTTGACAATAGTCCTCAGAAAAAGTCTTTTCATACACATAAACATAAAACATATGCATAAACGTTTTATCCTCCACATATGTTATCTTTCCACTTTTTTTCTGCTTTTAGCTTTGATTGCTGCCTCTTCCTTTATGAGTACAAAAATGATGCAAAATCTTTGTCAATATAGCGAATATAGTTTATAATTCTTTTGTCAGGGCCACAGTCTGCCCTTGATGAAAGGTGCACAATACCTACATTCTAGAAGCCATGACAGTCTATGAACTCTATTCAGGTCAGTGTCAGGGGAGCTTTATCCAGATGGGTTCTGTGAATTCCAGCAGGCAGCTTGGCCCCACGCCAGTGCGAATCTCTGGAGTGGCGGCATTGAGCACTGTTGCTAGCTATGGCATCACAGTGGTGGTTGGCAGAAGCTGCCAATTGTCACCCATTCCCAAGACCATTTTTCTAACCTTGCCTTTCTTAAGAAAAAGCAAAAAAATGAAATTATGCATCTGTCTCTTAAGGTGAAAACAACAAATGGCTTCACTAAAATGAGAAAATATTATTTTAGAATGCTCATTCCTGGGACAGTAAGGGAAAGTAGTGATGAGTGTTGGACTCACAGGTGAGGGAAGGCCTTACCATTTCTCTGAATTTAGTCTGTGTCATTGTAGTAATTAACCCCAAACCCAGAAAACTGTAAGAAGAAAAATTCCTGAAGAAATGGTTTCATGTGAAAATTTGCACCTCTATATAAAGAAGTCATAAAAATATTCATATACTGCTATTTCTTAGATACCTAAAAGGTGCCACAAGGAGATAATGAAAGGAACAAATTGAACACAAATAAACTGAATTTCTAGGCCCAGGATTTTTAATATGGTCCTGTAATACAATGCCTGAAGGTATGTAGTTTGCTCATAAACGTGTTCAAAGGTTGCATGGTTTGTTATCAAAGAAGAAAACAAGAAACACCAAATATATGCGTATATATTCTCATGGGTAAATATTCTCATGGTTTATTGACAGTCTGATATTGTTAGGACACTTTGTACCTGTGCTGATGTGGAGATTCCATGGTATTCATCAAAATTTAAGCTAAGGTAATCATCACATATTATGTGCAGAAACAACAGTGGCCTTTCTTTTTTACTATTAAAAGTTATAGAATTATACATACTAGAATAACTCAACCAAAAAGGAAAGTATTAGCATATTCTGTTTTGTTAAAACAAAAACTGTTTCTACATAGGTACTAATTTATTTTTCTACTACTTTTGTAATTGCTTTTAAAAGTACCTATGCTGAACTCAAAACTAACATAAAGAGAAATTTCTCAATACTTGATATTTGGTTTGTGTGTTGGCAAACAAACTGCCTATGCATTTGCATAATAAAAGTGTTCAGAGCTTCAAGACCAAAAGAATGTGCAACAATGCAGTCAGTTAAACTTAACTCTTTTCCAAATTATTAAAAGTATAAATATTTCTCTAGATTTCCATAAATGATACAGACTTTGATTGTCTGAAGCTAATTAATTTGTTTTGGGTTTGTTATTAAAAATCACAGATATAAATCACATCACTGAATCGATACAGACAAAGAAAAAACTTGCAAAGAATGACATGCTGCATATAAATGTAAAAATTCTCATTCATGATGGCATATGGCAGTTGCTCAACAACTGGCTAAGCAATTATAATGAAAGAAGATTTTATTTTTTCTCTTATTCTTCCTTCTACCTCCACTTTCTGACCTTGTTTTGGACACTAGGAATCCTATTAGCTGGTATGCCTGCCACATGAACAGAAGAAGGAATACTAGTAGCTGGTATATCTGTCAAAATAGATGTCAGCATTCACTTGGTTGTCACTATTGACATCATCAATGTAAATTTCTGCTTCTTTCCAGATCACTGTAGCTTTCTAGGATATTTACTGCTCTGTTCTCTCCTGAATAGGATAAATATTCCCATATTTATCCAATTATCCTATTATCTTGTTCTTGAGTGGAGCACAGGTGAGAAAAAGGGGCAAGGAAAGGACTAGTTTTAGTCTTTACCTAGAAGTGTAGAATGTTGAGGTAAGAATAAACCAGGTACATTGAAGTTTCTACATTGACCTAAGAAACCAATAAGCTCTTTCTGAGTTTCTCATGATGCCAGCTCTCCACGAGGCCCAACCATTGGCCCAGAGCAATATCAATCAAAGTTAAGTAAATTACAGAATATGTGGCAATTTTGCAAACACAGCACAGTAGGTTTATTTTTTCCTTTCTAAGATGAAAGGAAAGAAGGTTGAATGCCTAACAAGACATCAAAGCCCAGATAGTGAAATAGATGAGTAAAACCCTTGGTTTATTTTGAAAAACAATTGCCAAACATTTGCATATGAAATAAATATTAGTACTCCAACTTTTAATCAATTTATATGTGTATATTTAATAAAAGAAAGTAAAGGATTAAAATTGTGTTTATGAAGTAAAGAATGGTTATACCACAGGAGCAATAATGTAATACTAAAACAAGTTAATATAGACAAAGGAGGGCCTAGCTACCAAAAGTTACTAAAAATATTAGATAGAAAAATCTTAAAGAGCTTCTGGAAATTCATCTTATATAGGAAATGGAGATCATAGAGGAGTTCATAAAAGGGAAAGATATTCCCTGCTCCTGGATAGGAAGAACCAGCATTGTGAAGATGGCCATACTGTAAAAATTGCTGTACAGATTTAATGTACTCCCTATCAGACTACCACAAACATACCGCACAGATCTAGAGAAACCATTCCTAAAATTTATCTGGAACCAGAAAAGACCTAGAATAGCAAAGGCAATCCTGGGCAATAAAGACAAAGCAGGAGGCATTACAATTCCTGACTTGAAATTATACTACAAAGCTACTGCAAAAATAATCAGCAGGGTACTGACAACAATATAGACCTGAGGATCAATGTAATAGATTAGAAGACACAGAAGCCTCTACAAACACATTCAGCCACCTGATCTTCGAAAAAGGGGCCAAAGATGCTTAGTGGAAGAAAGATAGCCTCAACAAATGGGGCTGGAAAAACTGGTTCTCTACATGCTGAAAAATAAAACTTGACCCAGGTCTATCACCATGCCCTAAGCTAACGTCAAAAGGGATTAAATATCTAAACATTAAAACAGAAACAATCTCCTGGAAGAGAAAGTAGGAGGAACTGTTGAAGACATAGGGGCAGGCAAAGAGTTCATGTACAAAAAGCAAATCACACAAGTAATACTTGAAAGAATTAACAACTGGGACCTGCTCTTATTGAGATGCTTTTGCAAGTTAAAAAAATTACCAACAAAGTGAAAAGGCAACCCACAAATTTGGAAAAAATCTTAACTAATAAGTACTTAGACAAAGGTCAGTTCTCTAGAATTTATAAATAACAAAAACCATTAAGGCCCCAAAATTTAAAGACTCAGTCCAGAAATGGGCATCTGAGATGAACACACAATTCTCAGAACATGAAATTAAAGAAGTGAATAAATATATGAAAAAAATACTCCACATCACTAGCCATCCATGAGATGTAAAGGAAAACAACACTGAGATAACATCTCACCCAGGAAAGAATGTCTACCATAAAGAAATCAACCAACAACAAATGTTGGATAGGCTGTGGTGAAAAGGAAACCCTTCTCCACTGCTGGTGGAAATGTAGACTGGTGCAACCATTATGGAAATCAGTGTGGAGGCTCCTTAAAATACTAGGACTGGAAATTCAATTCGAGCCAGTTATTCCCTTACTGGAAATTTTCCTGGAGGAACTGAAAATATCATATCACAGTGATATATGTTTATCTATGTTTATAGCAGCACAATTTGTTATAGCCAAACCTTGGAAACAACAAGGATCCTAATCACCTGAGGAATGGATGGAAAAGATGTGGTATTTTTATACAGTGAAGTAGTACTCATCTATACAAAATGATAAATTTGAAGGATTTATATTGAAGTAGATGCCATTTCAAGATATATTCATAAGTGACATAAACCAGACCCTCATGTGTAAATATCATATAATATCCCTAGTATAAAAACTAAAAAGAAGAAATAAAAGTAGAAAGGTATGACACAAGTACAAGGAAAGTAAGAACTTGAGGATTAGACAATGAAGAGAGGGCAAGGAGAAAAGCTAGGAAACATGACAGGGGCAAAGCTATACATTTATATGCACAAGATGGGTAAGCCAATGATCCTGACAATCTTCAGCAGACTTGTGAAACTAGAAGCTAATTGGTAGGATTCTCACCCTAACTATATATGCTCATACCTGTGAACTAAGCAACTGCACTGAAGATAGCTATGTGTAATTAGTAGGGTCATGCTTGGAATGCCTGTCGTTCTGGTCTTCTAAATACATACTGCTTGTATGACATACCAATTATTGCCATACTGTCTCTCAAGTAAATGTTTAAAAAAGTAATAAATGAAAATGGAGACAAGAAAGAAAATGTCACAGGACTCTCCTTCTACAAGGCTGTATATATTTAGATTTCTAAATTTCTGTATAAAATATGTAATTGTTTATTCATATTTTTAAAAATATTTTTTTAATTTTTTAAATGCTTTTCTTCATATTCTGTAGGGACTTAAAGTTTAACATATTAATACTTGATGGAAAATACCTGTTCCATGTTATGCCTAAGATATTTCATATTCAGACAGATAGTGAGGTTAAACCCAATTGCATATGTTGTAGGGTAACAATCAGCTTCTATTCTGGAGGGTTAACAACCTAAGTTTACAGAACAAAAATTAGAGAAATAGAAGGGCTTCAAGGACAGCCAACATTTTGACCCTACCCTTTCAAGGTCAGTGAAAACTCAGGACATAGGAGAACCTACACTGTAACATCATGTAACTCAGTTGTGTCTCAAATTTTCTCTCAAGGAGATTATGGGGTCACAGAGCAATGTGATTGAAGTCATAGAGTGTGCCTAAGGAGGGTCACATGGAGAGAAAATATTCTCTCGGGCTTTCACAGACAGCAAATTGGTCAAGTAATTCCTGTGACTCATCCACATGGGTGACACTGACAAAGGATCTACAAAATAGGGTACAGAGTTTCAGGATAAATCTTAAGGGGACGTGACTGACCTTATCAGATACAAAAATTACATTTCTTGTTTTATAGATCTTGCTTTATCTTGGTCTTAACTGTCCAGCAGAGAGGTATAAAAATGAAGTATAAGGCGTGAAGCCATTTTTGTATGCTGGACTGTAAAGGGCTCAGGTCAACAACTACTGACATTGCCAATCCTGCGAATGACCCACTATTATTATGGACTACTGGACTATATTGGAATATTTTGCTGAATTCTCACACCTATAATATTTAAATGACAATGCAATGCCCTTGTCTGACAAAACTAAACAAAAAACGGGATACAAATGAATGACCATTTTGTATCTGTATATCCAAAATAGTTAGGATAGATATACAGCTACATTCTCTTAATTCGGTGAATAAGATTTGTTCTAATAGTGTTTGTGGATGGGATGTCATGTCTGCATTTGTAGAATGAATAACCCCTGAGACAACAATGTGCAATGTATTTATTATTGAAACTGTCCTACTGATCTGTTTTGAAACTGTCTCATTGCTATTTGTTTCTCAATAAAATTATTAAAATAAATAAAAATAAAGGAAATTGCTAATTTAGTTAGGGTTTAGTCAGAATAAAGATGCAATTTATTTCCCATCCAAAAAAAAAAAAGAAAATGGATTGAAGTGAACTTACTTGGCATTTTCAGCTGTTTCTGTAATTTAATTTCCCTACTTGAGTAGCGTTTAGAAGTGGTGATTCTAACAAAGTGATTGCACCATGAAGGCTACCATCTCATGAATAGAGTAAGTGATGTAAGGATTCATAGCATAATGTGTTTTGGAAGAGAAGCTGTGTTATGCAAATCAAGTTCTCTCAGTGTTTCCCTGTCCCCATGAGGTAAGCAGCCACATGATTCGTCTGCCACAATCTTTTGCCTTCTTGTAGGCCCCTGTGACTGGTGCATTCATGGGCAGAGACCTTCAAAATTCTGAGTCAAAAGTTAAGCCTTTCCTCATTTAAATTTCAGATATTTTGTCACAATGAAAAAATGTTTGGCAATGGTTTTTTCAAGATAAATCAAGAGTATTCCTCATGCTCAGCCTTTTTCCTTTCTTCTTAAAAAGAAAAAATAAGCCTAACTCAGATATCTCTAAGCTAAAAGTTAGCAAACCTGACCATCACTAAATCATCTAATGTGTTTTCCCTAAATAAACATTTCAGATCTCAACATTCCAGATTACTTATTTCAGTAACTTGCAGTGAAAATCTCAGGAATAGTAGAGGTTTATACATACATATACAGAAGACATAGATAAAAAAATTTAAGATACAATTTCAGAGCTATCTTCCTAGCCTTCAACTTGGACTTTGTGTGTGTGTGTGTATGTGTGTGTGTGTGTGTGTGTGTGTGTGTGTGTACAAGGTCTACAGGATCTCACTACTATTGGACTTGTCGTGATCCTTCTGTTTTCAGCCTCCCAAGCACTGAGATTACAGGCACATGTCACCATACTCAGTCTCAATCACTCTCAGCATGCCCTGGGGGTGGGACCAGCATGGCACGCCCGGGATTGAACCCCAGTCCCTGTGTCTGCCCTAGTAGGCTCTTTAGTCCACTGAGCTATCTGTCTAGCTCTTCAAGTTAGACTCTTCAGTTATGTTAAAATTAGGCTACTGCTGAGATGGACTAAATGAATTTTGTATAAGATGGACATTATTCTTTTGAGGACCAAAAGCAAAATGTGATGGTCTCATGCATTCAGAGGCATAGCTTTTGGATTATGCATAGATTTCAAGGTTGCTATTCTTCAGTGGGCTAGTCCACCCATGAAGAGTTTTTATCTAATTGTGCAGTTAGAAGCTGGGGCATAGTTGAAGGGGTGACTTGGAAGGGTGTCTTTTTGTCCCTTGCTCTTTCCTGTTCATTCCTGAATGACATGAACAGATCTCTCACAACATGTTCTTCCACCTTTCTGTTTCTACCTTGACATCAGTCCATTTTGGATTGAACCATCAGGAATGAAGAGCTGAGAAAAATCTGCCCTCCTTAAACTGTGGGTGTTGAATACTTTGTTCCAGTGATGGAAATGTAAATAATGTACAGAATAACTTTTTAATGAATTAAATGATGAAGTTTGCTTTATTTTTCGTTTATTTTCTAGCATTCAACATTAACAAAAGAAATGGCATTTCACTGAATTTACAGTATGGTTAAAGGAAATACGAGAAAAAAAGTTGTTGATATTGTAACATATGTAATTTTGCCACAGAAATATAAAATGCATATACAATTAAAAATTTAAAAATCTCAACAAAAAGATTAGTTTTATAAAGTTAATATATTTAGTGAAAATCAATGAGGGAAATCACTAATTAATATCATAAATTAAAAGGAGTTACAAATCCTATATACCTTTAAAATGAAAGCAGATCTTATCATAAAAATTGATGGCAGTAGATGCTACAGTGTCAGAGCAATGGAGGGAAAATGTAAAGCTGACACGGGAAGAAATAGAAAAAAATTTAGAATAAACTTCAGTTTATCACTTAAATTATATCTTTAATCAAACCACTATATGCAATCATCCTTCTAGAGTGACTTATTTCCATTGATTTTTTTCTCATATATTTAAAGAAGTTCAAATACAAACTTTTTATATTTTCTATGAAAATTAGAAGAGAATAAAAACTACACTAAATTATTTTATGAAATTAGTGTAATCCTCTAACCAAACCTGACAAAGGTCAGTGCTAACAGGTAAGCAGGATGTCAAGATCTACACAAAAAGAAAATAACCTACAACAGATTCTGGAAAATTAAGCCAAATGATGTACAAAACCTTAAGAATTTAGTACAGCAAAGTATATTTTACAAAAATACGTAAATGCAAAACAGTCATTGTAATTCAATACTCTAATAGAAAAATCAGGGAAAGGCATATCATTTTATATATAAACCTGAGAAAGTTTGGGGAAAATAAAAACTTTTAGACATAAAAATCAAAACAAAAGTATTTTCAGCAATAAACTGTTATTTACTGGTTTTGACAAAGATTAAGACAAAGCAAAAATTTAAAGATAAATCATTTTAAACTCTCTCATACATTAGCATTTCCTACTGGTGGTAGGAGGAGTCAGACATTGCTCACTACTTTGATTCCATTCAACATGTTTTCTGAGTGTACTTAAGAAAATAAATCTTAAGAGCTAGCAAAATAGCTCTGCAGATTAAAGCACCTGCTTAGGGAGATGCAGTACCAGGGTTAGATCCCCACCTTGCCATACCGTCCCTGCCCCCAGGGCGGGGTAAGAGAGCAACAGACACTGGGCATAGTTGCATGCACCTGTAATCCCAGTGCTTGGGAGGCTGAAAATAGGCAGATCACTCTGAGTGGACTCTGTATAATGAGACCCTGTAGACCCTGTACTAACGATATGTTTAAAAAATCTTAGAAGTTGGAAATGGAAAAGGAAACTGTAATAATGTTTCTTATTCTTCTCATATGTAGAAAAAGCCAAATGATCTGCAACCATGTTATTAGAATTAAATTATCCATAAATAAACATGATTGAAACTTCCAAAATAAAAGTGAAATAAAGTATTTTTGATAGCTTAAAAATGAGATAGCTCAGTAGAATAAGTGCATGTCTGCAAGCACAGGGTCCTGAGTTCAATCCCCCATACCAGAAAAAAAAAAAACTAAATAGAAATAAAATTTAAAGCCTATTAGCTTTTAAATCAATTTGCATATATCACAAGAATTCCTCAGAAGGGCTGGCTAGGTAGCTCAGTAGAATAAGTGCTTGCCTGGCAAGCACAAGGTCCTGAGTTCAATACTCAATACTAGAAAAAAAAAAAAAAAAAACTCTTTATGATTATGGGACCACAGAGTAATGTGACTGATGACAAATAGTGGGCTTAAGGAGAGTCACCTGGAGAGAAAACATTCTCTCAGGCTTTCAAAGATAGCAAATTGGTCAAGCAATGGCCATGACTCATCCACATGGCTGACACCGACAAAGGATCTATAAATTGCTCTACAGGGTTACAGGATAAATCCTGATGGTACTTGACTGATCTTATCAGACACAAGAGTTACATTTCATGTTATACAGGTCTTACTTTACTTTGGTCTTAACCATCCAGCAGAAAAGTATAAAAAGAAGGTATATAAAGTAAAGCCATATTAATATGCTGATCTGTGAAAGGCTCAGGTCAACAACTTCCATGGATAACCCAGTACTATTGTGGACTGCTGGACTGTGTTGGATTGTTTTGCTGAATTCACACAAGATGCCAATGGAATACCCATTTCTGACAGGACTAAAAAATAGAAGGGGATACAAAGGAAGGACCATTTTGTATCGTATACACAGAATAGTTAGGATAGACACACAGCTACTTTTGCTTAATTCAATGAGAAGAAAGATTTGTATTAATACTGTTTGGACAGTATATTCTGTCTGCATCTTGTACTATGGATAACCACTAAGAAGATAACAATGTACAATGTATTAATTATTGAAACTGTCCTATTAATCAGTATTGAAACTGTCTCATTGATATTTTTTCTCAATAAAATAAAATTTTAAAAAAAGAATCCCTCAGAATAAATCTAATGAAAGATGTAGAATCCTGCTTTCCCTTAATAAAACCACTAAATTTTCCTGTGAAAAATTAAAGACAGCCTACTTCAGGAACAATTTGTTGCTCATTACAAGAAATACAAGATATTATTCTCTTCAGGACAATTAATATACTTAATGCAATTCAAATAAAACATGGCACCAGTATTCGCGTATGGATATGGACAAAATTAACTTTTATATGGAAATTGAAAAACTAGAGATGAGTCCAGATAATACACTGGAAGAAGTGAGCTGAAGGGGTTGCACTACAAATTATCATGGTGTGTTAAGAATATGCAGCTGGTAAGAATATTTGGCTGCTTATAATTAGTATATTGTAGATACAAGTTCATCAGTAAATAGAACTCTAAAGTAGAAAGATATAGCTCTGTATAAAATTTCATTTTACCAAAGAAATGCTCCTGAGTTGAGTGCCATCGAAAAGCCCCATGACCAGCAATTGCACAATTGCACACTGAGCATATCTGCAACAAAAATGTATTCCTATGTCCACCATAAAAACATGTTAATGGCCTTAGAAGAAAGAGAAAAAATAAATACTGGGCAAAAAAAATACAATGTTCACTAAATGTACAATGAAAATTGTGTATATTCATTCAAATAATAATACAAAACAATGAAAATTAATAAATAATGCTTGCATACAATATTGATAAATGTCATGAAATTAACATTCTATTAAATAATCCACATACAAACTACAATACCGAGTCCTAGCCCAGGTCCGGTGAGTGTGCGGAGAGTTTCCTGCTACCCTGCGCCGGCGGGACCAGTCCCAGCCCAGGAGCAGCGTGGGCCACACCCTCTCCCAGCCCCTCGGGCCGCCCCCCACCACTCCGCAGTGCCTCCCCCACCCCGCCCACCCAGTAGGATTTTCTGCCGAGTTCCGGGAGCCCCCAGACCCAGTCCTAGCCCAGGTCTGGTGAGTGTGCGGAGAGTTTCCTGCTACCCTGCGCCGGCAGG
>NW_004524943.1:244046-250555 GCF_000260255.1 Octodon degus | reverse complement strand
GCAATTAACCACTAAGAAGAATATATGCAGTGTATTATTTGTTGAAACTGTACTTTCGATTTGATTTGAAACTGTCTCATTGCTATATGTTTATCAGTAAAGCTTTGAAAAGAAAAAAAAAACAAACTACAATACCATGTATGACTAAATTTATAAATATTTCAAATTATGCAAACCAATTTCTAATGACTGAATTAAAATAGTTCTTATTCGTGAGTGATTGTCTCACAGACAACACTACTTTATAAAATTTTACCCCGATACTTACTCAGGAATGTTATGTAATTGTGCAGGTTTTATCTTAAAATGAAAAGAAACAAAGATAAAATAATAAGAAAGGAATAAAGGGAAAGTGGAAAGGAATAGCGAAAGGGAGAAAATATATTCAACATTTGAAAACTGAATATGCAATAAGGAACATAATGTGAAAATACAAGGAAAAGCTCGTTTCTCATTTAGTACCCTGTGTGACATTTGAATGAAAAAAAGAAACAAGGTTTTATTTTTGAGATGAACTGAAAGAAATATAAATATGTCCAATTATGCGTATCTTAATTTTAAGGAAAATGAACCAAAAATAATAGAGAAGTACACTATATGATGTAATTCCAAATTTTTCTATTTTATTCTAGCTATATACTAAGACAGTTTTAAATATAATTGATCTTCATTCAGTACATTAATGTGGCTACAATATCCCAGTGAATTGAGAGAAAGTACATTACATGGTCTTTGAGTATATTTGGCTGCTTTTTCCTGCTTCCTGTAACACGTACTAAGGATAACCAGTATTGATCTGAAAATTTGAGTTTATGACTGGCCAAGTACTGCTCACTCCTTCTTCAACCTCTCTGTACATACGGTGATGGCACAAATACTAAGGCTCACACTTCATTAATTAAATGAAATCTAATTTTCTAAACAAGGCATGTGCTCAGCTGACTGTTTGCTTCTTGCCTCTCACATACTATAGGGACCTTTTGTGAAAAGTGTTTGATTTCTATATTCTAAAATAAAGTTTAATAAGGTTTCTACCAGATATAAAATGAAATTTGTAAAGTCTGAAAAAATGCCAATAATTTGCTGAAACAATAATCAGAAAGCCAATGTCAGGTACAGTAGTGTAGAAAGAAATTTCAGAGTAGGTTGTGGAAAAAGATGAAGTGTTACTGTAGCAGGAAATGCCACTTATCTAGTCTGTTAGTCACTTGGGTAATAATTCCTGTTATAGTTTCATTATCATTGTCTGCTAGAAATGACTGGTCAAGGGCCGGGGAGATGGCTCAGTGCAATAAGCGCTTTCCTGGCAAGTGCAAGGGCCTGAGTTCAATCCCCAGTTCTGAAAAAAAAAAAAATTGAGGGGGCCGGGGAGATGGCTCAGTGGAATAAGTGATTCCCTGGCAAGCACAAGGGCCTGAGTTCAATCCCCGGTTAAAGGAAGAAAAGAAAAGAAATGGCTGGTCAATGGAATGCACAGCTGGTCACTATTATGTATTTATTTATTTTTAATGTATTTGGTTGTTGCAGGGTCTCACTGTACTGCTTGGACTCACAGTGGTTCTCCTGCTTTCAGCCTACCCAGTGCTGGGATTGCAGGCATGCATCAATGCACTCAAACTATGGCAGGCTCAGCCCATCCTGGGGGCTGGGCTGGCATGGCATGTGGTGCCTGGGATCAAACTGCACTCCCTGCACTTTCCTAAGCATGCCTAAGTGGGTCCTTTAGTCCACTGAGCTATCTAACCTGCCCAGTTGAGCTATCTCACTGGCCCTAGTCATTATTATACAGACTACAAGAACCAATCGATAGCTTCTAAATACTCTAATTCTGTACTTCCTACTTGATTATTCAATATAAGCTCCAAATTACCAAGGATTAGGGTTTCACATATTTTTCTTGAAGTCAGTGCCTGTTGATGTAAATAAATCTGCCTCCAAATCCTGGCTGTCTTTTTGGTGTTTCTCTTTGTCATTGTTTCTGGTACATTGCCTGAAAAGATGGACTGTGTTGACATTTTGGATCAATGTTCATGACCTCATGGATGGAGCAGGCCCCTCTCCCAGGTCCTGATGGGAAGGCACACTCTCAAGATTTCTTGAGTCATGTCAGAGATCTGGAGGAGGATTCTTGACTTCCCACTGAGTGTGGTCCAACTGGCCACTTAGGTCCAATGTCCTCCTCACATTGGACCTAAAAGGGAGGAGTACACTCTCTGATCCAGTCATCAGGATGAGGTAAAACCTCCAGAGGCACCCCACTTTGTCTGTCTGTCAGTCATGCTCAAGTAGAGCAGAAGGAGAGCTTGATGAACTGTTGTTAGTCAGGGCCACTCTTGAGGGAAGGGGATTAGAGTGCTCTAACATTGGAGTACCCACTGAATGCATGTGTGAGTGAATAGAACGGATAGTAAAAGCAATAAGCTCTTCCCTCTGTGAACCAAGACTGGGCAGCACTGGTCATAGTGGCTGATTGGGCCCTCACCTGTGGTTCCATAGCATCAACCTATGGCAAAATAGAGGCTTCACTATTAATGATTAGGAATTTAAAATGGACCCAAGCTGCTCCAAGACTCCCTGATAGTGTTTCTCTCTGAGCCTGAACAAGACCTGAGAATTCTGCCTTGGAAGACAAATCACCTTCACTGACCCCCACAGTTACAGCCAACAGTTTCACCCCCTACTGTAGACTTGGCTACTTGCAGCCATTTGAAACAGTTCAAGTTCAGTCAGTCATTGCCTGCATTTTGGCACAGAGCTACCCTCCCCTGATGGGCACCTGTCCTGATCAGGTAGAATCATCTAGAGCCCACCCAAGAAGATTGTCAGCAATTCCTTCTGAATTCTACATTTTGACTAAGGAAAATTTGGAAATGTCAGCCTGAACAATGAGTTGCCATTGACTTTCCCAAAGATTGTCCTGCCTAGAAGCATAAAATCAGTGAAGCGCTTCTCAAAGACATCAAAGATGGGGAACAAAAAGCCTTTCAATATATCAGATGTTACCACTCTTACACAGAATCGTGATAAACCCTTACCAATATGTGAGTTATAAGGGGTATGGACATTAAAAATGCAGTGACACAGAAATCTTTCCCTTCAAAAGTTTGCTCTGTCAGAAAAAGTTTACCATCACTGATGCTGCTGGAACTCTTGACTTTTGCACCTTCCTCCAGGCACAAATTTGAAACCTGGAAGGACATTTCCCCAAACATGAATTCCTGTCACTAAGTCAGTCAGCCTTTCTCTTGTTTAAACTTGTATTTTCCCCAAGAGGAAGATGATACTTATATCAGCTTGAGACAGAAAGCCAGAATCCTGAGGTTTTGAAAACTTTCCTTCATGGAGTATGAGCCAGTGACTTGCCTCTGGCATGAGCATCAACCATGCTCCCATAGTGACTGAACTATGGTGACCCCCGTTGACAATGTCCTGGGAGGCACACAGACCTCCAGCTGTGCTTCAGGCACCTAAAGCAGTTTGGGATCCTGAAAGACTACTCATCACCCAGGAGCACTCCACTTTTCCCAGTAAAAATGTCCAATGGAGATTACCAGCCAGTGCAAGATCCCCTGGTTGTCAACAGTTCACTCATCACCTTGCACTCTGCAGTTTCTCACTCATACATCCTTTTTTGACTTTTATCTCAGTGTGCCACCTGGCTTACACATCTAGATTTAAATGATGCGTTACTCTGAATGCAAGGGTCTCCTATAAGTCTCTTAAAATGGAGAAATCCTAAAACAAGACACAAGTCAGTTTGACTCTATTGACAAAAGGAGTGAAGAGCTGTCACACTACATTTGGGGAGGCTCTAATGACAGATTTGGCCACTCCAAGATATCCTGTTTCTCTGTTCCCTCCTAATTGCCATTGTGGCACCTCATGAAAAAAATCAATTGCCTTTAAATGGAAAGACCCCAATTGTGAAACTGAAAGTTTAACTGACTTGGACTCAACTTCCCAGAGTTTCAAAAATTTGTTTATCCTCTTTTGGAAAGGCTAGTTTCACAGGACAAAAACATCATTGCACTTCTTATTAATGACACCAAAGCTGCTTGCTGGAAAGACACACAAGCTCTGCAGAAGCTGGCTACAAGGTATCTTGAAAAAAAAAAAAAAAAGGCACAAATCTACAAATGGCATGTGGCTTCTATGATGTTTATGCAGACTGTCAGGCCCCTGGAAGTTCCCAGTAGTCTAACTGTGCAAAAACTGGGATCTAGTTACTAAGGGCCGCCACCATCCTTTGCCTCCAAGCTGTAAGAGCCACTGCTCTTCTGCTGAAAAGACTGAGAAGCCTACCTTTTGCTGATACCTAACTCTCCAGATGACACATGTTGTTCTGGATCTACTCTTATGCAAAAATCTCCACCTGACTCTTGCGGTGCAATCTTGCCATGTACCTGCCCACTGAGCTGGATCCATCAGACCATGACTGCTTTGGACTAACTGATGAACTGTTCTAGAGCCAATCAGACGTAGAGATGGACCCCCCTGACAGAGGCTAAGTCCATCCTGTTTATGGACAGAAGTAGTTCTGTGAGAATTGGAGTTGAATAGTCTAGATATGCTGTGGCCTCTGTGAGCAATTAGTGTGATCAAAGTTTTCCCCCAGGAATTGTATACTCAATGAACTGCTAGTTTTTCGTGCTGCTGTCTGCCAATGATGCCAAATCTGTACTCAAAACAATCCAGACTAGTCTCATAAGCTCCTTCAGGGGATCTGATTGACTGAAACATCAACTCTAATCAGAGAAACTGTTTATAACCTTTGTCATGTCAAGAGAGATGATAAAAAAGGATAAAATTCATCATTTATATATAATTCTTTTAATTGGTATAATAGAGTAGAACAGAGAATGTGTCATGGGAATTAGTTAACTAGAACCTATTGGTGATATATTAAAGCCAGTTCTCTATGGAATAATAAACGTGGTTGTGTGTTTAGTATAAGTGAAGGAAAAAGAGAAGATGAGAAATTTTTAAAATAATCTCAACATTACTTTGAAGAACTTTTACAGGAAGGGAAAACAGAAATGGGAGAAGTTAGGTCAAGAGAAATGTGCTCATGTTCCTATTGCTATTACTGTTGCCTAATGTGTTCTGTATGGACTCATTAACTGCTGGGATGATAATTGAAAAGGCAAGTTTGGTAAAAATAGGTAGTAAGGGGGGCCAGGGAGATGGCTCAGTGGAATAAGTGCTTCCCTGGCAAGTGCAAGGGCCTGAGTTCAATCCCCGGTTCCGAAAAAAAAAAAAAGTAGTAAAAAATTTCACTGAAGTTCTGTCCTTGAGCCAGAGAATAATACATTAAAAGAATGATTAATGTTAGATAAAACATGAATACTTCATTTGAAGGAAACATATTTAGCATTAGATTTGCAGCTAAGATAAACAACCCTCAGTAGAGAATCAGAGTGTTGATGAGGTTTCAGTGTTTGAGTATGAGGGAAAGGTGAGAAAGTTGCCAGTGTGGAAAGCATGTTAGGTACTACTACACTGGAAAGGACAACTTCAGTGTCTGTTTCCTGGAGGCTTCGTTGAGGTTTGTGCTCATGGGTGTATCTCAAAAGCAGTAGCTATGGTTGTGAACTTTCTTTAGCTTCCTTTTGGTGAACAAAGGAGAAGATCTAGTAAGTGAAGTTAGATTTAATCATTGTCATTTTTTTCAGGCAAGTAGTTTTGAAAAATAAAAGCATAAAATTGTACTGACCATAACATTTTAAGGTAGAAAAGAAGAGTGAATGGGAATTAGGGCTGTAAAAAAGGTGAAAGAACTAACACTTTAAGAGAGGGTTCTACTTATTATTAAATGGAAGCTCTAGGACATGACCATGGCTCAAGAAAGATGCAGTTCAGAGTCATTGAAGAGGGCAGGGCAGAGAGCTCAGTAGAATAAGTGCTTGCCTGGCAAGCACAAGGGCCTGAGTTCAATCCCCTATTCTACAAAAAAAAAAAAAAAAAAAAAAAAGTCATTGAAGAAAGTCATTACATGGGACAGGTCCAAGACAATGATAACTATTTTCAGTATGAAAATAATTAGAATTAGAGGCAGAAATAATTTTGAAGAAAGAGTTGAATCAGGACCACACTGGTAGGAATATAAACAAAACTTAGACAAAGCTACTGATATAATCATTTGGTAAGATGTAAGGCATCTGGCCTGAGTTATCAAACATGGTATATATAGACCTTTAATTTAAACAGGAATGTTTTGATATTATGATGAATATAACTTGACATTTTTCAACTATTTATTGACCTTTCTTAGTTTACATGCCAGAATACATAATTAAAATGATATACTGAGATATATTTTTTCCCTTTAAATGATTATTAAAATATAAATGTGTTCTATGCCATAATAAAGTAATGATCATGCTTATCTTCTGGCTCAGCCCCATTTTAGAATCTTAATATCATAGAGTTCATAATTAGCATAATTAGTAGTGTAGATTTGTTTTCAGACAATTGAATACTGTGAGCTTCTGAAGGTTATTTTAAGAGTC
>NW_004524943.1:231475-236268 GCF_000260255.1 Octodon degus | reverse complement strand
CTATTTAATCCAGGCTACAAGCCTCTTCGTTGATGCCACCACATTCAGGATGAGTTTCCCTCTTCAGTAAGCCAATCATCCAGGCACCCTGAACTGTGAAAAAATAGTTTTTGAGGCAGCCCTTGTCAAGTGGACACTACAATTAACTACCAAAACTTCTATTTAGAATACATACTAAAATTCCAGGGAATATAAAGAAACAAAGAGAACTGTGTAGAGAGGATGAAAACATTGTGCCAATGTGAGGAGAAACTTTATGAAATACAATGAAACCTATATAAAAAAAGAAATGTGCAAAGTTTAGTTCTGCACATCCATTGTATGTCCTCTCAGGGGCACTCCACAAGTATAAATTTCAACAACATTTGAGACATTTGACACTTCAAATTCCTTCTCCAATAAATCCCCTTCTGTTTTTAGGATATTTATTTCTATTTGCGCATATTTATAGCACAGAATGGTGAGGTTCAATTTAGAGAAATTTGATCATTTCCAATCCTTTTATACCCCTCTTTCATTATTCCTTCCTTCATTCTCTATTTCTAAAAGTCTAATTCCTAGTTTCCTACATTCTGTCTATACCTACTTACTCAGTTCTTTATATTTTAGGTTTTTCATATACGTAAGATAAAACAAGCGTTATTCATCATTTGAGTCTTGCTAATTTCCTTTAGCATGACAATCTCAAGTCCCAGCCATTTTCCTACAAGTGACATGGTTTTCTTCTCCTTTACTGATGAATAATACTTCATTGTGTATATATACCCAACTTTCTTTAGTCATCCATTGACATGGCTATGTAGGTTGTTTCCGGAGTTATTGTAAAGTCTATTTTTACAAACATGAGTATGGGCACAGCATAGCATGATGGTTTTCACTTTCTAGGAAATATATAGGGAAGGTATGGAGAGTCAAGTGCTGGTTCTGTGTTTATTGCTTTGAGAAATTTCCTTAGTGATTATCATCAACAAAAGTTAAATACATAAGAGTTAGTCTTGTCAAAGTGGTGAAACGCCTGTATAGTGATCACTACAGAGCTCTGTAGAAAGAAATTAAAGAAGACATTAGAAAATGGAAAGACATACCTTGTTATTGAACTAGAAAAGCTATTATTAAAGTACTATGTCTATGGATTCAATGCAGTTCCTAGAACAATATTATGAAAATTCATATGGAATAAAAAAAAAAGAAACCAAAATTTTGCAAGTAATCCTTAGCAGAAAGAACAAAAAGGAAGCAGTGTAACATCATATTTCAAGTTATACTACAAATCTCTAGTAACAAAATAGAGGCCAATGGAACAGAACAAAAGACACATACACGAAAAAGCCACATGTGCAGCCATCTGACTTTTGAGAAAAGAGGAAAATAAACAACAACCAGATCAACAAAATGTAACATTAAAGACATGACAACTTTTTAAATAAAATAGCTTGATATCTACACGAAGTTGGAAACTAGACTCCACTTTTCAGTCTGTATTAAAACAACAAAAACTGATTAAATATTTAAATATAAAAAGTGAAAGCTTGAAACTACCGGAAGAAATAATTTGCAGGAATGGACATGAAGAAAGACTTGTGACTAGAACTGCAATGGCCAGGAAATAATAATAAAAAAATAGAACTGAATCAAATTATAAATCTCTGAACATTAAGACAAAATAAAAATCAGCAGAGTGAATAGACTGCTTACAGAATGGCCGACATCAAGAACACACAGCATCTGAATGCTTGTGAAGCTCAGTGAAGAGGGAGAAACTCTCCTGTGGAGATGAGAAGGTAACGGAGTACAAGCCTAGTTCCTTCTTAGATCTTATTTTTTATTCTCCACCTTCCTGGCATCATACTCTTTCCTTTGCTTTTCACTTTCCTTTAACATTTTTCCTCCCAATGTCACACTTAGCAGTTAGAGTGGGATCAGGTGATGACTCAATCCTCTACTTGATCAATTGTGATTGACAACGCCTATGAAACTGTATCAGGAGATCTGGAAGAATTAAATGAGATCTGAAGGTGAATCACCAGCATGGAGCCTGGCCACAGCACACATTGGCACTGTTATCTTCCCTTGTTTCCCTGCCTTGTCTTCTTTTGCAATCTCTTACTTTAAACATTCACCATTTCATCCTAGACCTCCAGCTTTGTGGACAACTCAGTGTCTTAAGCAGCTTGATTATTATAGTTGATGTTTCTTAAATATATGTCTCCCATTATGAAATTGAAATAGTCTCTACTTGTCTACAGATTGTCACTTTCAATTGCCAGTCACCTCCACAGAAAAAGTCAAGTTAATACCAGCAGTTTACCTATTTCAAATGATCTCTTCCTTTAAACAGCTTCTTTTAGAAGGGCTGCAAGGACAGTCAACATTTTGGCTCTAGCCCATCAAGGTCAGTGAGGACTCAAGACATAGGAGAACCTGTACTGTAACATCATGTAACTCAGTTGTGTCCCAAATTTTCTGATCAAGGAGATTATGGGGCCCCAGAAGAAAGTGATCAGTGACGTAGAGTGTGCTTATGGAGAGTCACCTGGAGAGAAAACATTCTCTCAGGCTTTCACAGAGAGTAAATTGGCCAAACAATGGCTGTGACTCATCTACGTGGCTGACACTGACAAAGGATTTACGAACTGCAGTATAGAGTTTCAGTATAAATTCTGTGGGGATTTGACTGATCTTGTCAGATACAAAACTTACATTTCTTGTTATATAGGTCTTGCTTTATCTTGGTCTTAACTATCCAGCAGAAAAGTATAAAAATGAAATATAAAAAGTAAATCCATATTAATATGCTGAGCTGTGAAAGGCTCAAGTCAACAACTTCTGACATTCCCGGTCTTACAGAAAACCCACTACTATTATGGACTACTGGACTATATTGGAATATTTTGCTGAATTCATGCACCTACAATATTTAAACGGCAATGGAATACCCATCTCTGACAAAACTAAACAAAAAAAGGGATACAAATGAAGGGCCATTTTGTATCTGTATATTCAAAATAGTTAGGATAGATATACAACTACTTTCTCTTCATTCAGTGAATATAATGATTTGTTCTAATAGTGTTTATGGGCAAGATATCATGTCTGCATCTTGTGCTATGAACAACCACTAAGAAGACAACAATATGCAATGTATTAATTATTAAAACTGTCCTACTAATCTGTTTTGAAACTGTCACATTGCTATTTGCTTCTCAATAAAATTATTTTTAAAAAATAACAGCTTCTTTTAGTTGTAGCTCTTCTCTCTCAGTAACTCTAGATCAGGGACTTCAGGAACTCTCAGCCCTAAACATGAGACTATCCTAGTTATAAATACAGCAAAGTAGTTAAGGTAACTAACTTTCATTAGAGAAGTGAAACTTTCATTCAGATAAACTTGATGTGTCCAAGTAAATCAACTGTTGAATTAAAAATCAAATACCAAAGAGGTACCTCACTGAAATAATCCATTCAACACACTGCAGTTTAGAAGAAATTCTGTCTCTTTAAGGGCAGAAAAAAAAAAAAAAACTGTCAGATATCAAAACAGACATCCTGCTGCAAAGAATATAAAAATTCCAAGATGCAACCCTGTAGAACAATGAATAACCTGAAAAGACAATTACACATAATTTAGAGGTATTCTCTAGTTTGCTCTGTAGATTGCACAATAACGAGAGGCTTTGAGTGCATTTATAACTGTCTGGAGAATAGACTAGAGTAGAATGGTAATGTGTGTATATTTTAACTAAACCTGAGGAAAGAGATGGAAAATTAGGGAGGCAAATGAGGGGGCCTTCTCTATGCTGGGAACCGTGAATGAACAGTGGTGCTATTACTTCCATTTGGATAATGGGGCTATCTGTGAGGACTGGTATCTACCCTCGGGGCAGCTGGATGGTAGGACAAAGCTAAAGCCACTGTGTTCTTGACTAAAAAGCCTTTCTAAGCCCTGTCTCTAACAGTTCATGACTCTTTGACTCTTCCCAAATTGCAATGAGAAGCATCATTCATCCAATACAAGCCTCCTTACCATCCGCAGTAGCTCTAAACAACACCAGTGTACTCTCCTGAAACATTCAGGCGTGTGCTCGCTCACTCACAGTGCTCTGTCTTTAAAGGCAAGCCTTGTCAGAGAAAATGCAGAACAGTTGGTCCTATCATAGCAAGCGTCTTCGTAATCACCGAATTGTGGCGTGTGTTGGAAGTTATTTTCCATGAGAGCTCACAGTGAACAGGAAGAATAGGAAAGGAAATTCTAACCTGACAATGAAGGCGCAAAGTGGACGATGCTGGAAGCAGTTCTGTGGCGATTTTAGTTGATTTTGTTTCTTTTTAATCCACTAGGAAAAGTTAAAACTCTTAAGCCAAGTAACAAAATAGAGCCAAATGACTTTCCTATTCTTTTTTGTTTTGATTTCCTCCCCTTGTCATTCCCTCCCCTGCAGTCATTTAAAGTACTATACATGGTAATAAATAACTCTAATTATTTATATATACATATATGTGTATATACAAATTTCAAGCACACATTTCTATATCTTCACATTAATATTTCACATTCATTATACATGCGCAGATTTATTCTGAAAAATGTGTAATTTTTAGGGAAAAATGTCATAATAAAATGCTCTTATATTTGTATTTTACTGAAAGGGCTAGTATGGAAGAGAAATAAAATAAATGTTACTCTTTGGGAAATAAAGAGGAAGCACTTTTTAAATTTGGGGTTAATGAGCTTATTTGGTGCTACTCTTAGAAGAGGTGTGGACACAGGAAAATGCAGGCTCTGTAGCAAAATG